>NC_043004.1:56561378-56608878 GCF_006345805.1 Octopus sinensis | reverse complement strand
TATGTCCTTTGAATTGTTAATAATAATAATTATTTTTTTGAAATTTTAGAATAATTCTTTTTGAAAAGAAAATGGTTTTATTTTAGTCAGGAATGAGAAATTAGATTCAGGACTTTTTCACTCATTTAAAAAATGTTTGATTTGTCAAATTTTAGTTTTTAAAATTTCAAAGTGTAGTTAGAAGAGTCAAGCTAACATTTTTAAAACAAAAGAATGGAATTCAAATTCAGTTTTAAATTTAATTTAAATAAAAACAACCTTGATTATATTTTTTGTTGATTTGAATTTGTTTCATTATTGATTCTCTTTTTTATGATATTTTCATATTTCCTACAGTGTGATGCGTTAGGAAGAGTTTAAATTTGTTAACTAAGAACTTCTACATGTATCAAAATACGCACTGAGTCAAACCTTCGTAATGTTGGGAACGTATTTTTGCTGCTGATGAATAGTCATGCGTTTTGTAAGTGATATATATAGTTCTCACCATAGCTACAGCATGTTGTGACATGAATTAAGTTTTCTGAAATACATGTGAGATTATTGTTTATTTTTTACATCTATTTTCAAGCAGAATGCGGATCCTCCAGGTATATTTATAATTTCTACAATTTTAAGTCACAATAAACCACAACAAAAAGTCTATTTCACTGTGCTAAAGTGAGTTCAAAATGAGACAGCCAGGCATCCGTTTTCTTTCAAGTATATAGACGTAAATAATATAACAATACTAAAAAACCATACCTGTTATTTCAAAGACAGCAGTATGCAATACATCATCAAGCGAAGCAACGTAGTGAGATGGAGGTTATAAATGAACACGTCAAAAATCGTTGGCTCCATATAGATAGACGAAGAACACATCCTTGTTAGATGGAAGATCTTCGAAGAGAGAAATATTTACAAGATACATTCATCTCCATGAGTTTCTCTCATGCAACAGGAAGATGTCCACTGCATCACATAATTAAATAAACAATTCAACACACCTCAGCATTTCCTCATTTAACTACCTCCCACTATGCATACATATTGTTAGATGAAATCATTAACAATAGTCTTCATTTAACTGGTTACGGGAGCATAACCTTTATTCCCATTTCTCTTTAAAGTACTTTTTAACGATTTTTCTCGTTTTGTTTCTTGTTTTATGTTTCTATCATCTCCTCAGGATGTATACACAACAAATGTGTTAGTCATAACAGTAGCAGCTAGGTATATTAATCGATCCATAAAGTAAGCTATTCTCATCGCATAAAACATTCAACCATAAGGTCTAGTCGTGGTAGTGAGGTGACGGCTTGTGTACATCAACTCTCAGAGCTTTGCCATGAGAGTTCAAACTTCTGGTAATACCACCCATGCAGGAAAGATAAAAAAATAGAGGACTAACTTTTAGTAGAGTTAAAATGTATATTGCGCCGGGCCAACGCCATTAACTAGAAAAAGAAAACAAACACCAGAGAATTGATGACAATTAGAAACCAAAAATTCCTGAGCATGGACAGCCTGAGCCAAGAACAGCGGTGAAAAGTCGTCGATAGCCTATGATCCATAGGTAGAGAAACGCTTTAGTAAGAAAGCGTAATATATAGGCCATCTAATGACTCTTTAGCACTGGTGTCAAACAAATCTTACTAAACCCCAGAGCAAGAACTGAACTAAATAAGAAGCTGACACTTACGAGAGTATGTATCAGAGAATTTGATTAATACGCTTGAAAATCAGCAAATGGTTCATCAGAGCGAATGAAACAATATATTCCTACACACACATATATTTTCTGTTGACTACGACTGCAAGTTTCACAACTAACAGCACACGTAAAACGCTTGAGTAAGTCGTTAGCCAAACTTTGAATATCTTCTAGTCACGAAATATACAATAAACCTAACCCTACATTTAATATTGCCTCAACTTATTGCGTATTACTACTCTCTTTTCTCTGTTACTTGTTTCAGTCATTTGACTGCGGCCATGCTGGAGCACCGCCTTTGATCGAGCAACTCGACCCCGGGATTTATTCTTTTTGTAAGCCCAGTACTTATTCTATCAGTCTCTTTTGCCGAACCGCTAAGTGACGGGGACATAAACACCAGCATTGGTTGTCAAGCAATGCTAGGGGGACAACACAGACACACAAGCACACATACACGCATATATATATATATATACATACATATATACGACGGGCTTCTTTCAGTTTCCACCTACCAAATCCACTCACAAGGCTTTGGTCGGCCCGAGGCTATAGTAGAAGACATTTGCCCATGGTGCCACGCAGTGGGACTGAACCCGGAACCATGTGGCTGGTAAACAAGCTACTTACCACACAGCCACTCCTGCGCCTATATGAAACTAAATGTTTCCTTTTATTTTGCTTAAAGAATAATAAGTTCAATTTACCTTGTATATACATACATACTACGACGGACCTGAATCTTGTCCAGGTGGGTAATTTCTACGCCACTGAAACCGGGAAACCGGCCCTCATGAGCTTGGCATGGCTTGAGAAGATACATTTACATATATATATGTGTGTGTATGTGTATGTGTGTGTGTGTGATGTATATATATATATATATATATATAAATTGACGCTATAATGGGTGTATATATATGCATATATGTATCTATGCTGAAATTCTTAATTTATGAGAAAGATGAATTTCTTGTAGGACATAACTAACATTTTTCACATTGAGAAACATTTTTGAATGTATAGATATTCAGAGAAATGTATTAAAGGAAGCAAGGAGGAAGATTTAAGTGTAAGGATTGAAGAAGTTACGAGTATTTCACAAAGGATATTTCGAAAAAAGACATTAATGTTTAAAAATAACCCACATTGAAAGCTACCACACTTTACACTGACGGAAAATCAATATTAAGAATTTTAACATGTTGTAAAAAAATAAAGCATACTTCTTATAATATTACGCATATTTTATAGAACACGTTTGTTTCTCCGGAGGGGACTAGCAGTAAAAAAGTGTTGTTATGATGTTTTATTTCTCTCCCTATTTACACATTTCTGAAAAAATATTTAATTAGAATGTTCTAATAGTTTATTTCAAGTGAAATTAAAGAGGTCAAATATTTAATACGACTTCACTTAAATCCGTTAAAATAGCAAAGGGATAAAATTAACGATCAATACTGAATACTTAGGTTTGTCTAGTCAAGTAAAAATGAGTTTATTCAAAATACTTGAAGTAGATGCAATACAAAATTCATAATAATCAGAGCAAATAACGGAGTTGTGCTTAACTGGGTATTGATTGTATGTGTTACGTATAGAGTAAAATTCTACAAGGGATTATTTAAATTATTCTTAGAGAGAATAGGATTAGAATGTTCGATTATATATATAATATGTAAAATGCGTGAATTAAATAAGAAAAAAATAATATTTTATAATACTTCTTCAATTTTGTAAAATTTATGCTTGGACGGTTTCGGGGAGGAACTTAGTTGATCTCGATGCTATAAGTAGTGCATAGTTTAAATTCATATCAAATAAAATCAAAATAATATTCGAATAATATTTAAATATACTGGTGACAGATAACATCTAGAATAATTGATTCGTCTATTATTTACACACACGCAGAGGCGCACACATAGACTCACACATACAAACGCATATTGAGCTAGTGTTTACTGTGTTTTATATACAGGTATGTGTGCATATATGTTTTCGTTTGTCAGTCGTTTATGGAATATGGTTGTATGTCGCGCAGAAGAATCGTATGAAAGTTGTGAAAAATAACGTATGATTACACGTCTCAATTTACACGTCTATCAATATAATATTTTAGATTTATTGCCGCCTTTAACTGTAATTCTGTCATGCAACAAATACGTCATAATTTATTCGATATATATATCGCGCGTGGTACTCCGTCGGTTGCGATGATGAGGGTTCCAGTTGATTCGATCCGGGGAACAGCTTGCTCATGAAATGAACGGGCAAATGGCTGAGTACCCCACAGACACGTGTAACCTTAACGTAGTTCTACGGGACATTCAGTGTGACACAGAGTGTGACAAGGTTGGCCCATCGAAATACAAGGTCAACAGAAACAGGAAGAGTGAGAGAAAGCTGTGGTGAAAGAGTACAGCAAGGTTCGCCACCACCTCTGCTGGAGCCTCGTGGAGCTTTAGGTGTTTTCGCTCAAGAAACACTCGGAATGCCCAGTCTGGAAATTGAAACCACGATCCTACGACCGCGATTCCGCTGCCCTAACCACTGGGCCATAGCGTCTCCACATTCACACACACACACACACACATATATAATACTAGCATTATGACCCGGCGTTGCCGGGTCATAGTGCTAGTTTGGTATAAATTTGTTAAATTAAAGATTTGGGGTAATAAAACATACAATGATATATTAAAAAGACGAATTAAAATTCCAGAGAAAAATCCATAGAAGATAAATATACAAACTTACAAAAATACATAAAAGTTCATCTATCGGCCGTTTCGGAGATGCACCAATTAATATGAAACATACATATTTAAAATTGACAACTCCCCTCGTCAGGATGTTTTTTACACACAACACATAGTACACGGAACAAATACACAATTACATACCTGCTACATGCGAAAGACCAGACGTTACGTACTCCCAAAAATTCTCATAGATACTGAATGCTACTTTATGAGCATATAATTCAATCTAGCAGCTATAGTAAGTGATATGCGCACACTTCTGCACTCAATTAAATTTTTCATCTTTTAATTTCTCCCATTCATTCAAAGCCACATATTCGAGTTCAAGTCTTTGATACATTTTATACTAATTACTATTTTTTCTTTTAATTGTTTTATTACGATTTATTACCATTTTAATAAAATAAAATTTATTTAATTACTACTTACTATATTTACTATATTTAATTCAATTGTTATTGTTACCTCTAACTTTTATTGCAATTTTTATTTTTAAATTTCTTATGGAACGTTGAGTGGATCTTAAGCGTACAATATATTTTTATATGATGTTTATATATTTACATATTACTATATATTTCTAAACGTCGGGCTTTATGTCTGTTCTGTAAATATAAATGAATATATGAATATATGTATGTGTTTGATCTTTCTGTGGATTTTGTAGTGCTCTTGTAGTTGCTGCTCGCATTGCCTCCCCTCGGATTAAAAAGTGTATACAGCTCATTTGAGCACTACTATTACAGTCTGTTATATATTTTGAGCGTTGTTGTCACTAACGATCTCAAGATATAACTTTATATTTTGTAATATATATATACATCCATATACATACAATAGAGAGGTGTTTTTGTTTCACTTTTAACACGTAATACTGAAATAGTGGAGCAGATATCTATATTGCTGTGGGCTCGCTCTAGGCAAGAAGTTAAATATTTTTCTTTTGCCCATGACACTACATGGACCCTAAGTAAGGCATGTGTAAAATCTGAATGAAATTGGTTCTGTAGTTCTCAAGTTTTAGGGAAACACACAGACAGATAGACACACATTCTCAGTTTTATATATAGAGAGATTATATATATAGTCACTCGCATTTATATATATACCCTGTCATCTTTAATTCTCTTTCAAACAGAGCATGTTTCCGTCGTATTTTAGACACATCTCTTAATAAATAAAAGTTTAACACATACTGATATCCCATTTTTCATATCACAGTTATTCACTACCGGTTCAAAAAGTCTTATTTTAATAAGTTTAATAACGTTAAGGCGGTGCGTTTGAAGAATCGTTTGCTCATCAGGCATAATACTTAACGGCGTTTCGTCCGTCTTTACGTTCTAAGTTTAAATTCCACCAATTCCACTTACGTTCTAAGTTTAAATTCCACCAATTCCACTTAGCATTTTACCTTTCCGCATTTCGAGATCGATAAAATAAGTACCAGTTGAACATAGGGGTTGATGTAATCGACTACCCCCGCCCTTTCGTCAGAACCTGCTGGCCTTGCACCGAAACAATATGTATTGGAGGAAGAATTGTTAGCTTCTTAGATGGTAAGTCGTATTTCATCCGCCTTTACGTCCTGGATTCAAATTCCACTACAGGGCGACTTTGCCTTACATCCCTTCTGGGGCGATAAAATTAGTACCGGATGAGCACTGGCATTGATGTAATTGACTTATCCCCTCCAACAAAATAGCTAGCCTTGTTACAAAATTTGAAGCCTATATGTCTAATGACGTTAGAGTTAGGCCCCTTACGTCCTATGTATGAACATTATTCTATAAATATTCCGTTAGGAAGGTCTGTTGAGTGAGTCATAAAAACGTCCGAAATATAACTATATTTTCTTCCTCACTTTATGCTTACAGTTCAGATTCCCGTCGAAATCAACTTTACTTTCACCCTTCCTGGGAAAATAACATGAAACATTAATCAAATAATGTAGCTCAAAACACCGACTAACCCACTTCCCATTAAAATCGCTGAACGATTTATTAATATTCCGCATATATAATATACTGTTCCTTCCAACACGTGTCCCTATAATATTGTCTTTTGTTATATATATAAGTATTAAAAAGAAAAAACAAACCATGTTCTCTTCGTAGCAATATAATTAAATCTCTTTCCATTGCTTAACTTATACACACATCTTTTAACTTGTATAAATGAAGTTTTTGTTATTTCTAATTTCGTTTTATCATTCTTGTCATTCTTCACGAGCTAAAAGGTAATTTAGCTTTCAGTGTTTTTATTTCGAGCTATTTCCACCTTAACGTGTATTTTCACTCTTTTCTCGAACTCGTGGTTATCTCTTCTAACGAACAAAATGATTATATATGTATGTATATATACATATATACATACATATATGTACGTACCTACATCTACATGTGTATATACATGCATATATGGGTACAGAACACAGAAAAAAACGTCGAACAAAATGAGAAACGAAAACATAAACACAAAACCAAGGAAATGGACATTCCTCTTAAACAACGAAAAAATAGAGTACAAGACATACAACACAAGGAAAATTCCCCTTCTTCAGTCACCTCTGTTTCATCTACTCCGTGTTTCGTACCTTCGAAGCGTGGAGTAGATGAAACAGAGGCGACTGAAGAAGGGAAATTTTCCTTGTGTTGTATGTCTATTTTTTCGTTGTTTAAGAGGAATGTCAATTTAACTTCGTTTTGTGTTTATGTTTTCGTTTCACATTGTGTTCGACGTGTTTTTGGTGTCCTGTACCCATATATGCATGTATATATACATGTAGATGTAGGTACGTACATATATATATATGTATATATGCATATGTTTTATTATTAATTTGTTATTATATGATGGAACGCACGCATCCATTTCTAAATGAGTTTTCTCTCTCTCTCTCTCTCTCTCTATATATATATATATATATATATAAGCACTATCCGCAGTGAATTATTCACTGCAGTCCTTCGCTTCAGGAGTCTCTCAGCGCGCCAGTACCAAGACATTTTAAATTTTATTCCCGATGTAATCAGTAAGACTAAGCACGTGTCTGTCTTGACACAGAGAGCTGGGGTTAGTCTTGCGGTTTGCATCACGAGGACCGAATGTACTGAAGAAGTCACGGACACTTGAATTATGCAAGTAATTCTTTTGTTAAGACCGAAACCGAGGTATGCATTTAAGTCTGTTATTTATTTAATTTTTCATATGTCCTGCCCGCCAAAGTTGGTTCTGGTGTTCGCTGAATTCTTCCTCTAGAGAATTTCCCTTGTAGTTTGATCGTTGATGATCTTCTTCTAGCATTCTGGCCGGCTTACCTAGCAGGCCAGCCCTGCCAATATACACATATATTTGAATTTTCTCTGACTCCTCAGATTTTTTGAATGCTGGACTACTGGTTTTAAATTGATATTAAAATTAATATTAATTTATCTCCCTCAATTTATATATATATATATATATATAAATACGTGGAAAAATACGACCACGAAAAATAATATTCTTAAGATTATAAACCTGGAAAAGTAAAGGACAAGTTATTATATCCGGTACAGTTCAAGAATTTTTTTACTTAAACTATTACAGCTAAGGATGCAATTTCAAATTAAATATTTAGATTTAGAAAACATTAGCTTTTATTAAAACTAAAAATTGTATTACAAGTTATTTCTTCTAATTATTATGACTGGTTACTTCTATTACGAATAAAAAATAATTCAATTAAAATATGTTTTGCACTTTAAAAAAATACATTATTTTTATTATTAATTAATAAATACAAATTTGAAAATAGGTTATAAAAATAATAGTAGTACATAATTAGTACAATAAATAGAATAATACAAAAAATATTTATATATTACAGTAAAATCTACCTATAAGAACAAATTCACAGTAAAATTTGCTTCACTTATTTTCTAAGTTATTGTCAACTCTTCACATTTTTAGTCGTGACCCAATGCCTATTTTTTACATAATGAATTTGCCTACCTTATATACTATTTTACTTTGCATAAAACTGATGTTACCTTTTTAATTGTAATGTCACTTTGTAAATTAAAATCAAATAATTTTTAATATTCACATTTTATCTTTAGCAGCAATATTTTAAGTAGAATTTTTCTTGTACTGTGCTTTACCAGATGTAATAACTTGTCCTGTACTTTTCGAGATTGATAACCTTAAGAATGTCACTTTACTTGCGCGCATTTTTCTATGTAATGCATATTTTTTCCATGTTATGTTATTATGCTATTTAATAATGTGTTAATTAATATTTTAAGATCATACTTTATTGAAAACTGAATAAAAAATTTAATTCCTCTCAAGAAAATAAATAAAGATTTTTACGGAATTTACCAAACGCCGTATGGTAACACTCAGCTGTACGCACACGAATTCGACTTAAAACGAAAGATTGCCAAAATGGCTAGTCTATTGCCAAAATTTCTAAATAATATTTTAATTTTTTCATCTTTATGATATGATTGCATTGATTAATACATATGTCGTAATTAAACAAATTGAAAATGGGCAGTGTCGTTGATATTTTTCTTTAATTACCTCAATGATGTCGGTGACATATATTAAAAGTCCCTTTATAGAATCATATTCATAAAAACGTATTGAACTATATTATCATCCTCAAATTTAAGAAACAAACTCTCATAACTTTTTCTTTTAAATCCTCTTTGCATGAGATTGATACCATGAACATTCTGGAATTGTGCTCTAGCATTTAAGCTTGATTAAAATAGAATTTGCTTTTAAAATAATAATAAAAAGTAATTATAGGCGCAGGAGTGGCTGTATGATATGTAGCTTGCTTACCAACCACGTGCTTCCGGGTCCACTTTGGGCAAGTGTCTTCTACTATAGCCTTGGGCCTACCAAGGCCCTGTGAGCGGAAATGGTAGAGGGAAACTGAGAGCCCGTCGTGTATATATATATATATATATATATATATATACATATATATATATATATATATATGTGTGTGTGTGTGTGTGTGTGTGTGTGTGTGTGTGTGTGGTGTGTGTGTGTGTGTGTGTGTGGTGTGTGTGTGTGTGTGTGTATATTTGTGTCTGTGTTTGTCCCCCCAACATCACTTGACAACCAATGCTGGTGTGTTTATGTCCCTATAACTTAGCGGTTCAGCAAAAGAGACCGATAGAATAAGTACCAGGCATACAAAAAATAAGCCCTAGGGCCGATTTGCTCGACTAAAGGCGGTGCTCCAGCATGACCGCAGTCAAATGACTGAAACAAGTAAAAGAATAAAAGAATACTTAGATCCAATTTTTTGCCTTACTTATATATTTTCATGATATTTTACTTCAGAACTTTTTTGTTACAAATTTTTGTGCATGGGATCAAAACTATGAAATTCCGCATACTTTCTTCTATCATTGAAGCTAAGATACGTATATTCTGCTTTTAAAATGAAAAAATCATTTAACTCTAAACTTGATTGAGTCGTAACTTATTCTCCTATAGTGTTGCTACAAATTGTGGTGTAAACTTTTTTTCTACTGGAACAATTCTCAATTGTTCGTTATGCAAAAATGTAGCTAAGGACAAGTCCTCTTCAAAATAATTAACATCTTTCAATTTGGTTAAGAACTGAATTAGCGACAAAGCTTTGAATATTCAGAGCATGAGTAAATTGCAGCCTTACGCATATTATTCAACTACTACCGTAGTTGAATGGTATATATATATATATATATATATATATATATATATATATATATACACGTATGCATACATACATATGTATGTTAATACGGTTAAACATGTTTGCATATATTATATATATATATATATATCAAAGGAAATGAAGAAAATGCTGACAAAATAATTTAAGGGAGAGTGTATTTAATTAGGTGAAAGTTCTTTTTGCCGGTTGCGCATTTGTTATGCTTATCAAAATATATTTTTTAAAGAGAGATAGAGTTCCTTTCTGATAGATTTTTTTCATCTTATCTGATTAGAGGAAAAAAAATCTATCAGAAAGGAACTCTATCTCTCTTTAAAAAATATCTTTTGATAAGCATAGCAAATGCGCAACCGGTAAAAACAACTTTCACCTAATTAAATACACTCTTCCTTACTTAAATTATTTTGTCAGCATTTTCTTCATTTCCTTTTTTTATATATCACAACTCGTGTTCCACATCTCCTTTTTTAAATATATATATATATATATATATACATGCACACATGTACATATTTATATATATATATATAATATATATATATATATTATATATATATATATATATAATGTGTGTGTGTGTGTGTATAGAAGATTGAAAAGGAACACACGAGTAAAAGAAAGAGTGACAGTGACAAGCAGATACAAGGAAAATGCCTCTTGTATTTGAATACTATGGAAATATATTTTAAATATCTTTTCTTTTAATTTTTCCACAATTTAATTGTTTTCCATACTTAAAGTTGAAAAGCCTCAATGAGTGAAACCGGTAATAAAATGTTTCTCAGGATAAAATTATTTTATCATCTTCTACCTTAACTTGTTTTCCTCATATATATATATGTGTGTGTGTGTATGTGTGTGAGTGTGTGTGTGTGTATGTATGTGTATATATATATAATATATATATATATATATATATATATATATTATATATATATATATATATATATATATATATGTGCAGAAGATCACTGCGTACTTTTTTACATTAAGTAGTTTTGGATTCTAGTAACGGAAATGTTTAAGCCTATGCAGTAAAACGTGTCTTTTATACGAAGTTTATCTAAAAACTGCTACCTCATTTTATTTCTTTTTTACTATTTCCTATGTTTGTTTGTGTCATTATGTATGCCTTCATTTTTTTGTGTGTACATTCTTTCAACTTTCAATGTGTGTGCATATATACATTTTGAGTTTTTATATTAATTTTATACTTTCCATTCCCTTACCCACGTCACAACGCAAAATATTGCACAATTTATTGGTGTTGATTGATCGATTAATATAACATGGGCGATGAGATCAAAGAGAAATATTAGGCTTTCAAGTTATAGTTTGCAATGGTATGGGAAGCAAAGAGGGAAATGCCTATATAAATAGATTATGTTTATAATTTTATTTAGAAACAGCCATAATTGCTACAAGCAATTAAGCAAGATTTTCTTGCTTGCCTCTAGATACACATCTCCACCTCCCATCAGCAGCATCACTATGACTGCCACTACAACCAAGGAAAACACTTTTACCCGCAAATCAATACGTTGAGAATCGATACAATATAAGTTATGATTGACAAGCTGCAGAAACAGAATATATATATACATGTAAACAAGAAATAATAAACCTTGCAAGCATTTGTTTATATTTACTAAAATACTTTTCCTTCGAGGTTGGGACTATTACAATCAATTTACTGTAGTTCTGTTCTCAGGAAAGACATAAGTATACGACGGAGTAATTCTTTCTTAAATATAATAATTCTTAATTTCTTTACCATACGTAAATTAGTTGTTCAGAAATACCATATTAGCATATTTTACATCACATTCATTGCTCTGACACTGTTCTTACTTCACATCTTTTACGGCTGAAAAATAAATAATTCTTTGTATATGGATATTGCGTTTGCAATTAGTGTATTTTATAAGCAGATGAAATATTTCCTGGATACTTTTCTCCAGCTATTTACGGTCACACCGTGTACAAACAATTTGTTCTACCCTACATAAACTTTTAATGTCCACTAAGAATAGCAGCTTTAGCCATATTTTCGTATTCCTGTTTTTGAAGTCATATCCATTATAATATTCATTCTTTCAAACCATGTAAAAATAAAATAACTTACCAGCTCTAGCAATTTGATAGAATCTCTAAATTGTACTTTCATTCTATTTCTCTTTAAACTCAATGTATATTCTTATCTGAATATATTTGCTGCATTTCAAAACATGATCAAGAATTAGTATATGTTCCTATATCATAATGAAACCTTAGTGGTAATAACTGTTTTCGAGTTTATATTAAGAGATATTTTCTTGGAGTCCATATTTTTTATGAAAAATGTCAGCTGTAATTCTTACCAGCATAATAAATCTAACTTGGTTATTCAAATACAGTAATCATTGTTCCATTGAAAAGAAAACAAAAACTTGAAAACATTTTCAGGAGGAATAAAGTATTTTAGTCAAGTATCAAAGCATTTTCTCAGAGTTTTAACAAGTGAAAAATAAAATTAAATTAGCGATAAAATAAACAGAAAACACAGCATTATGCGACAAATAAGAACGTTTTGGACAATATAGTTACGTAAATAAATACGGTCGCTGAAGATGTACAGTCTTTGAAATCCTACATTAGTCAAAGTACAGGCGAAGCTAAGTAATTTTCAGAAAAGATGGCACCAGGTTATTAATTTTCGAAAACCCAGAAGAGGATAATATCGGTTGCAGTCAGTGTAAACAAGCTGAACAGTGTAGAACCATGAGATCATTCGACATCGCAGGAAAAATCAGCAGCGATATCATTATCAGAGGGGTAGTCATGATGGGTATACTGGGCTTCGTATATTCTACCCCAGTGTCACTTTGATAGTATGCACTGCTCTCTCACTGAACAACAGCAACAACAATAACAGCAGCAACAACAACAACAATAATAATAGCGAATAACAAATATGATGGACGTTCACGAGTGAACTCTCTGTGAGGAAGGATTAAATCGGTGATCATCGCAACAAGATTGAAGAAACTGCAAAATTATGAAAGAATATTGTCCTTAATGCAAGTCATTTCAGGAAACCAAAATATTTTTCTCATATATGAAGCATATTTGCTGCCAGGCACGTTATCATGCCAGAGCAAATGCGTAAAAAGCTAAACAACACGCAAATAAGCAGCTCTTTTAAAGGATAATAGATAAAACAGAGTTCTACAACAAATTATGACCACGTCAAACGATACACTAGATACCAATAACCTAAACGACTCGATCTACTCAACAGCTGTTGTGATATCTAGATAAACCTGAGTTGGTAAAAAGACCAGCCACATCTCACCCCAAAATTGAAACAACATAATAAATTAATCACAACTTTGTGAATTAGAGAACGAACGATCAAATATGAAAACTAAAAGAAGACCCGTATAATAAGACTATACATAAAAAAATTAAGATGTCTGGAAGTTAAACGAAACAAATTAAGCAAAAACTTGCCACGTACAACGGTACGGATTAAAAGAACGCTTCTTCCAGGAAAATGGAGAATTTAAAATAAAGACGAGAAGATTTTATTGAAAGGTAAACAAATCACTATATCAATAGATATGTCAACAACATACTGGGAAGAAATATGGTGCAAACAGGAAAAAACAACAAAAATGCTCGGTGGATATATAAGAACAAGTAGAAGAATAAAATAACACTACAGGTATGGCCCACCATCACAAACCAAGAGGTTACGGACAGGCTAAGGAGTGTCAGCAACTGGAAAACACCAGGTCCCCAAATTCTAGTTGAAACAGCTCACCAGTACCCATACTTACATAGAGACAGAATTTAATTTATTAATAAAAAAGCCAGAAGCAACTCCAAAATGGATACTAGAAGCCACCCCCACCCCCCACCTAATTGCCAGAAGTAAAGACACAGTACAAACACAAAATTTTAGGCCAATAACATGCCTATCAATATTCTACATCAGTTAAGGATAGTGTAGCTGCAACTTTTAACTGGGACAGCTAAAGTGTTAATACCTATTATCATGTTTTAATCATTGAGCTCTGTTTTCAGTATTGATATAATTCGTCTATAGTATTCTTTCTTTATTTGCTCTTTCATTTGTGTGTGTTGTATCGTATTTAGTTCATTGATTCCTAAATATTTGTATGTCTGGCTTTGGTCTAATTCTCTTATTTCATTGGTTTTATCTAGTGTGATGTTGCTACTCTTAACTAGTTTTCCTCTTTTCAAAGTTACCTTGGCGCATTTTTCCAAATTTCATATCTATTTCTTTAGTAAATCCTTGTACTGTCTGTAGTACTTTTTCCAGCTGTTTATCATTTGTAGCGTATAGTTTTAGGTCCTCCATAGATAAGAGGTGGCTGATTGTTTTGCCGTAACATTTCTATCCGCATCCAGTTCTATTTAACATTCAGATAAAGGTGTAAGTGCCAAGCAGAAAAGGACTGGAGAGAGCGTGTCTCCCTGGAATATTCCTCTTCTAATGGGGATGGCTTTGGTTTTCACCATTCCCTCTTTTGTTTGTAGATATAGCACTGTCTGCAATTTATTCATAGAGTGTCTTATGTATTTTATATTATTATTTGTTTCCTTCTTTCTTCAAATTTTCTTCCGTTTCTCGCCGAGTGTTTTCCGTACACCAAGGGCAGAGAAGCTCATTGTATGCATTACTATTATTATTGTTATTATTATTATTGTTGTTGTTGTTGTTGTTTAAGCAACGAGTAGGCAGAATTGTTAGCAAGTTGGACAAAATAATTTGCAGCTATTCTACAGGCTTTCCCGCCTGAGTTCAAGTGCCGTGGAGATCGACATTTCTATTTTAACTTGTACTCTAGCACAGGGTTCACTGTAATTCAACTAGCTCCATTCGCGAAATATCATGCATTGTGCTTATATTATAAAGGGTTCTTCTTCTTCTTCTTCTTCTTCTTCTTCTTCTTCTTCTTCTTCTTCTTCTTATTATTATTATTATTATTATTATTATTATTATTATTATTATTATTATTATTATTATTATATTATTATTATTATTATTATTATGTTTTTCCTTCTTTCTTCAAATTTTCTTCCGTTTCTCGCTGAGTGTTTTCCATTCACCTAGGGTACAGAAGGGCATTGTATGCATTCCCAAATTACACGCGCAAATTCACAGACAAAATATGTATTTAAAAATTAATAAATAAATAAATTCATGGATGGATTTTATTTTCTCAGCGATAGTGCTCTTCTCAGTACATGAGCCGTTCCAGTTAATATGATTTTTTGCATTTCCTGTAGGGATGGTAAGCTTGGAATCATTTTCAAATAGGTTTCAGTACCTTTTTTCATCATTCCTAGAGATCCTACAATCACTGGTACTGTAGGCGCCTTGAGATGCCACATTTTTTTCAATTTCTATTAGCAGGTCTTTATATTTACTAATCTTGTCAAATTCTTTCACCGCTATATTGTGATCACGGGGAATACTCGTGTCAATTAAGGAACACATCCTTTTTGTCTGATCTTTTATAATAATATCCGGCTTATTAGCTTTTATAGTCTTGTCGGTCTGCATGGAGAAGTCCCATAGAATCGACACATTTTCTCCCTCAGTCACAGCTTCAGGATGATGTTTATACCATTTGTCAGCGGTTTTGATTTTATAATGCCGACATACTGTCCAATGTAAATTCTGGCCGACTCTGTCATGTCTTGCTTTATATTCTGCAGGTGCTAAGACTCTACACCCTGAAATTAGGTGGTCTGTTGTTTCAATCTCATCGTTACAGAATCGGCATTTTGGGTCAGCTCCATTTTTTATCACATTGGCTTGGTAGTTCCGGGTTAATAAGCTTTGGTCTTGAGCAGCTAATATGAAACCTTCACTCTCTGCTTTTAGCCCTGAGCTTCGTAACCATTGGTGCGTGTGTTTCTGGTCGACATCAGCTTGTTTGCTACGGGCCACATACTTGCCATGGAGAGGTTTCTGTTCCCAACTGCTAGCTAAATTTTCATGTGCTTTTGTCTTTGCAATTAATTTTATTTTCTTTGCAGCTGCAGATGGTGCATTTTCTTCAGCCTGATCAATCTGGTGGGTATCTAAGAGATCAGCAGCGAATTGTTTGCTCTCTTTGAGAATAGAGTGAAGTTTTTTAGGTCGTTCATGTTTTTCAACAAGTTTTAGCATCCAATCGTTGGTTACTTCAAGGTATTTGGCCAGTCCGATTGTGGTGGTTTTATATGTAAGTTCAAACTGGATCAAACCTCGACTTCCCTGAGCTCTGGGAAGGTAAAGGCGATCCACGTCTTCCTTTGGATGGTGCATCTTATTACAAGTCAGTAGCTTGCGGATTTTTCTGTCAATTTTTGTTACTTCACTGGTATTCCAGCTAAGCACATTGAAGCTATAAAGAACAACTGGTACTGCTAAGGAATTTATGGCTAACACCTTATTATATGCATTCAGTTCAGACTTCAGGACTGCTCGAACTCTTCTATAACATTCCTTCCTAACCTTCTTTTTCATGCTTGCATGCTGGATACCAGAGCCTTCATTTATTCCTAGGTATTTATAGGTTTGTTCCTGCTCAAGTTCCTTTATTACTATTTCGACATCTAATTCGATTGAACTTGACTTTACCAATTTCAGTTTCTTAAAAGTGGCTTTGGCACACTTTTCAAGGCCAAACTCCATCCCGGTATCATCACTGAATCCTTTCACAGTATGTAATAATCCTTCAAACTCTTCCTCATCTTTGCCATATAGCTTTAAGTCATCCATATAAAATAGATGGTTTATTTTCCAGTTGTCAATTTTGTAGCCATATCCTGTTCTATTCAGTTCACTTGAGAGTGGTATTAGTGCTATGCAGAAAATTAGTGGTGAAAGTGAGTCACCTTGGAAAATCCCACAGTTTATGCTAATGTTGTTTGAGTGCAATACTCAATTAGAATAATATAATTGGAGCTTCGTGTTCCATAGTGACATATTATACTTTAAAAAATCTGAAATCACAGGAGAAATTTTGAAAATGTCCAGGGATTTCTGAATCCACGAATGTGGTATGCTGTCAAAGACTTTTTATAATCAATCCATGAAGAGCTGAGATTTCTGCGCTTGTTATGGCAGTTATCGAGGATCATGCGATTAATTAGGAGCTGATCTTTGCATCCGTATGAGCCTCGTCTGCATCCTTTTTGTTCAGTGGGAAAGAGGTTATTCTCTTCCATAAACGTATATATTTTCTCTACTAGAATAGATGTCAAAATCTTATAGGTAGTAGATAAACATGTTATAGGCCGGTAGTTTTTTGGGTCTTTCGTGTTGTTATTTTGGGGGAGGAGTTAAGTAATAACATTTGCCATCCAATGTGGTGTTTTTTCGGGTCTTTCATAATACTATTAAATAGTATTACTAACATTTTTTGTGCGGACGAGAGTGATGAGAGCCAGAAATTTGGTACTCTATCAATACCAGGGGATTTCCACTTATGAGCCTTCGTTAGTGCCCTCCTTAGGTCGGCGATTGAGATGTCTTCCCATACCTGTTCTTGTAGATTTTTGTAGTCATTTTGGATGCGTTTGATCCACTCTGCATTTTCATTGTATTGTTTCTCATCACTCCAGATCCCCTTCCAAAAGTTTTCAACTTCTTCCTTTAGGGGTGGATTTTCAATGGTTATTTTTTCTTTCCCTATTTCTCCGTAAAAGGATTTGGCATTGGATTTGAACATCTTATTTTGTTTGTAGAATTTGATTCTTTTCTCAAATCTGCGTATTCTCTGAGCTTTTGCTTGAACTTTTTGTTTAAATGTTTCTTTCGCTGACATTAGTTCTTCTCTTGTTGAGTGTCCATATTTTCTCACAATCTTCCTGCCTTTTCTTGATCTTACATCATTTCCAGAGATTAGCTCAGTTAATATTGATATCTCCCTTCGCAATGATTCAATTTCAGTTTCAATTCTACTCCTCCAGTTTGATTTTCTTTTCGAATTTGGTATTGTTGGTTTTTTGGGTGTTAAACAGCGTCTTTGGATTACCTTAGCGACAGAGTAAATAATTTCATTTAATTTATTAAGATTGGGTTTTAGTTGTTGTATGATTTCCTGCGTAACGCAGTTGCCAATTTTTATTTGTGTTTTATGTTGGTGTGCATTTGAGAGTTTATGGAGTGGTTCCCTATCATTCATAGTTGTATGCCCTACAAATGCAAGCTCATTCAGAACTTCTTGCTTCATTTCAATGATAGATTTTCTGTGTTGTTCAACAAACATGTGGTCTTCAAATTCTATTTCGACATCATTTCCCGGGCTGTTTTTTCTAGGGTCATTATATTTTCCTTCTTCTTCAGGATCTTGAGTCGTTTCGGCAGATGGTCGCCTTTCAGTCAATGCTTGTGGCCCAACATTCCTCTCCCCAGCTTCGTTATTTCTTTCCTGACTTACATTTAGGTCATTCTATACCACTTTTTTAATAGAGGTTAATTCTGCATCTGTGAGTCTGGTATTTCTGAAGATATCTCTTCTAACATTTGGTAATCTGTTTTCATCCAGGTTTGGTCTGCTAGCTGGATTCCGGCTCCTCCAAATTCTGTAGGAGTTTGCGGTGTGTTTTTCTTGGGTTGGCCTACTTAATGCAAAGTAATAAGCATATATTACTTCTTTATATTCTTCCCGGTTCCATTTAGTTCTTTTACTTTTTTGATTTTCTAGTCGTTGTGGTGGTGAACTTTGGGGTCTTAATTTGGGACATATCCCGTTTAAGTGACCTTCCAGGTTCGTATTCGGGGAAGATATTGTGCCATTTGAAAATGTTTGGACAAGCGATTCGGTGTACTGTTAGAAATTTTCTTTTCAAGTAAAGTTAAATTATTATTAAATTTTCATTAAAAAAAAATTAAATAAAATAAAATTTTAAAAAAATAAAAGATTTAACCACTAATTTTCATATAGGGGCCTCATTTATCATCATTAGTAGCAGCAGCAATATCATTGTCAGCAGTTGGAGCGGCAGTGGTAGTAGCAATAGTAATTGCCGCAGCAACAGCAGCTGTAGTAGTAGCAGCAACAGCATCAGCAGCAGCAGTGGTAGTATCAGCAGCAGTGGTAGTACCAGGAGTAGTAGCAGCAATTATTATTATTATTCTATGTTTGACTTTTGCTTTATATTTGTACAAGTTGGCTCCAAGTCTCACCCAGAGACCTCAAGAGACAACAGGTTGTAAGTTCGCATTGTTGTTATGCCTAGTGTGCCATATATTTGGGGTTTTTTTGTGTTGTACTAGTGAATGTCAACAAAAAAATTAAAAAATAAAAATTATGTTTGTTTTAAACCCTGAGATTACATAGAAAGTATTTTGCGTAAGATATGAGCAGTTCCCATGAGCACTATCTTTTGAATTTCTGCCATTTTGGGGTTTCCTGGTATCTGAGTTAGGTAGCGGTCAGCCCCTTTTGCTATCATTCCCAGGGCACCTATGACAACAGGTATTGTTTTAGTCTTCAGGTTCCACATTTTGCTGATTTCTATTTCAAGATCTTTATATTTGCTCAGTTTTTGGTAGGTCTTGACAGATACGTTTATATCGATTGGGACAGTCATATCAATGAGGAGGCATGTTCTTTGTTTGAAGTCTTTCAATATGGTGTCTGGCCTATTTGCATCTATCTTTCTGTCAGTTTGAATGGGGAAGTTCCAGAGGAGAGAGATGTGGTAATTTTCAAGCACTGGAGGTTGTTTGTGTTCCCACCAGTTTTTTTCATGGGAAAAATCCAGGTTTTTGCAGATTACCCAGTAAATATATTGTGCAGCTCTATCATGCCTGTTGAGATTCTCTGTAGGCGCTAGAAGACTGCACTTGGAGACAACATGATCAATGGTTTCATTTTGTTGTTGACATACACATGTTGGGCCACTACCGTTCTTTAATATGTTGGCCTGGTAGTTTCTTGTTGGTAGGCATTGATCTTGAGCTGCTATGATAAACCCTTCTGTTTCAGATTTTGATTATTATTATTATCATTATTATTATTATTATTATTATTATTATTATTATTATTATTATATTATTATTATTATTATTATCATTATTATTATTATTACTACTACTATTACGAGGACAATGACGTCGAAGAAGAAGAAGAAGAAGAGAAGAAGAAGAAGAAGAAGAAGGAGAAGAAGAAGAAGAAGAAGGAGAAAAGAAGAAGAAGAAGAAGAAGAAGAAGAAGAAGAAGAAGAAGAAGAAGAAGAAGAAGAAGAATGTACCTACAGTTGACGTTACTTTATGAATATCCAGTTTACGATTTAGATTTCTGCTAAATTTATACATAAGATCTATTCCTTATATGATCAGTTTTTACCTAATCGCTACCTAGTCATTAATACCTACTGTCCATTGTGTTGCTATTCTAAATTTTTTGAAGCGTTTAACACTTTTCTTCTTTTTCTTTTTAGTCCATCGGACATTTTTCTAAAATACAGTATTGCTAGTTTCTCAAAAAATTTTCACTTAGATTTTTCTGTTTTTTTTCAATGTCTTAAAAGTACCCGCAACAACAACAACATCAGCAATAAAATAAAATTTTGTCTGTATATTTCCCACAACTATAACATGGCTTATTTCTTGTTTACTGCAAGAGACAAGAAATTCATTGAAATTTTAAAATTAAAAAAATATATAGAAATGAATAATAAATATACGCAAACAAATCACAATCTTCATGTGATCTTCGATGTAATCTTTATCCAAAAATAGTATGGTGGATATTTCAAGCGTAAGCTCTTCAAGTATTGATTTGTGAAAAAATTTCAGATGATAGAAAATGCGAAACTACGAACAGAAATGCATTAACTAGAGATGCGATTATGAAATATAAAGTGTTTTAATTAAATGTTCTACTTTAAAAGAATTGAATTTATAATCTGTTACGAAGTTCAACGTATAATGAAATTTGATATTTCAACAATGTTTTTATGTGAAGTAAAAGAATTATTATTTTACATAAATTTACTGCACTTAACAATCCTGAATTCGGGGAGCAACATGAAAGTTTCTTAACAATAAACATAATGAAATAAAATACACAAACATTCAGCTGAATGAATATTAAACCTTTCAAACATCATCTTTGCTAATATATGAATGTTCGTATGTATGTATTAGAAATATCGAAGTTGTTTCGTTTTATCTGTGCAAAGTTCATGACGTTAACAGCCAAAACGACAAGGCCATTTTGTTTCAATCAAACAACTTACTGGGGTTTGTTAACATATAGATGGATTGTAGTGTTTGTGTGTGTTGTGTGTATGTGTGTGTGTATGTATGTGTGTGTGTGTGTGTGTGCGTGCGTGCGTGCGTGCGTGTGTGCATTAATTTTCACTCATGAAATAAGTGTGCCTCTTACTTTTTATGTATGTTTGTATGTTGCAAAGTGTGACTACAGTGTAGAAGTTATGTAGCTGAAATTTTCCTGGGTGGCCATAATTTTGAAGTAGAAGTTGAATGGCTTTTTCCTGGTATTTATTATAAAGTGTGGCACGGTCGAATCCTGTGATTAGCTACATACATACACACACATGCACACACACATACATACATACATACATACATACATATATATATATATATATATATATATATATATATATATATATATATATATATATACATATATATATATATAAAGTTAATCCAAACAAGAAAACACAAAAAAACACAACAACGCGAGGACGTGGAACAAATATAGTATTATTGGACGCTCAGGAAAGAAGGGAAGAAGGAGGGTTTAACGTTTCGAGCGGAGCTCTTCGTCGGAAACATAGGAGAAGGAAAGATCCAGAGAAGGGAAGACAGAGGAAGAAAATCGCCAACGGTACACACGAGGTCACGTTTTGAGACACATATATAAACAGAGAATTATTTCTATTTTAGATGTTTTGTATGTGGGTCTTTGTGTTAAATAGCATTGGGAGTTATTATAGTGTTAGGAAATCTTAATTTTGGACGTTATTGTAAAACGCGTTCAACAACAAAGATAGCAACAACATAAATTGATATATGCGTATATTCCTCAGATATAATATGACCGATGTCTTGCTTATTTTCAGAGACGAGAAATCATTGGAAAATAAAATTATAGCTAACTGAATACTAAATATCTACAAGCTAACCACAATCTGGATAGAGGTAATAGCAGCAGCTGTAGTGGAGTACACAGTGGTAGTAGTGGTATGTGAGGAAAATTGTTCACTAAATTTCATGGACAGAAGAGGAATCTGACATTTAGTAACTGATATTCGTTCTGAGATGAAAGAAAAATTTCAACTGGAAACACATATTTTTCAGTTGAAAAACATCTATTTCCTCTCAAACGAAGGCTCAGTCACGAAAAATTCAATCCTGTTTTATTTTTTCTTTCGGCAAACGAACATATTTAAACTCATAGAGTTGAAATATAAACGCAATGACACATATGCTAAATATATAATAATTATATGGACCGGATCATCAAACACTTCTTTTTTTTTTCAGGCAGCAGGTATTACAAAGGAAGTGATTAATATTATTCAACTCGCATAACCTTTAAAGTATATCGGTACCGATTAGAAATATACACCAGGGGTTAATATTACACATATTGATAGATTCTTTACAGCATGGAAATTATATATTTTAGGGCACTCTGGAATAGTATTGATTTTATTTGTAATTAACAATTATTGATATTTAGGCCGAAGCTGCTGAGCGTCAGCAGCCAAGAATGGTGAAAATAATGTTCACGGCCCGGACAGAACGGTAGTTCACTTCCATAAGATCGGCCAACAGAAAATTTGCATAAAGCCTAGCAGTGATGGAATTGATTTGATTCTCATGAAGAAGTAGTGAATAAAATAAATGCTTATTCTCTTCTCCAATTATGATTGTATTGTTTCAGTCATTAGACTGCGGCCATGCTAGAGCACTACCTTGAAGAGGTTTAGTTGAACACACCGAACACAGTAATATATTTTCTAAGCCTGAAGTTATTCTTTCAAATTTTAATATTGAACAAGTAAGTTACGGGGGTGTAAACTAACTAACGCCGTTTGTCATCTGGAGGTGAGAGGGACGAACATAAGCTCACACGCACACACACACATACACAGCCTTGTTACCTTCTGTGTGAGGCTGAATCTCCTTGAGAACTACCTTATGGTATGCATGTTTGTGGAGTACTCAGCTACTTGCGCGTTAATTTTACGAGCAGACTGTTCCATTTATCAGATAAACAGAAACCTCGTCGTCGTAACAGATGGAGTGTGGTTATTTTAAACGAAAGAAAAGGAAATGTCCCCTATCGGAAGGCTAAAATGTCATGTGTTTAGTATAAGCAGTGAAAGCTAAGACAAAATAATTGCTATTCCGTCGCGTGTTCGCCCTCGACTCACGCTCTGTTTTATAAAAACAGCCTGCACATGGGTGTTTATCTGGGTATTAGCCTCCAGGTCTGTGAGACCCACAAATGCTGCTGATAGGACCGGGTTAACATCCACAGTGATCCTAACGACTCAAAAGATTTTCCTACCCCTGTATAGGATCTGTTTTTCGTTTTCTTCTAACCCCTTGAAAGTTTATCTTGCTCCAGTCCATTCAGCTGCCCAAAATGAGTTGTAGCTGTAATTCAAATGGATCAGCCTTGTCGTATTCTGTATATGGCTGAATCTCCCTGAGAACTACGCTAATGATATGCATGTCTGTTGAGTACTCAGCCGCTTGCGAGTTATTCTTATCCTCGTGTGGTAATAAAAAGTGAAAGTGACACCCAATATATGCTGTGGTTCTAATGTCCCTCTCGTTTTCTCTCTTTCTCTTCCACTTCCTCTGTGTCCCTCCGCTCGCCCGCTTGTAATTTAACAACGTGTATATATATATATATATATAATATATATATATATATATATATATAATATATATATATATCAACTTTAAAATCATAATACGAACGCCGTCACGACTCGCTGTCTCTCACTCTCTCTCTCTCTCTCTCTTTCTTTCTCACTTTTTCTCTGTTTCTCTAACTCTCTTTTTCTCTTAGTTCCTCTCTGAATCGTTAAAACACAAAACGAACGTCTTCACCACTTACTGTCTCTTTCACTCTATCTCTCTCTTTCTCTCTCACTCTCACTCTCTCTATCTCAATCTCTCTCTCTTTCTCTCTCACTCTCTTTCTCTTTGTCTCATACTTCCTCTCTGTTCTCCTCACTTTCCATTTGCCACTCCTTTAAAATAAGTGTGACACACACCAGGCGTAAGTGCAAAACAAACAAAACTAAGCCTATTATTATTATTTTTTTTATATTATTATTATTATTATTATTATTATTATTATTATTATTATTATTATTATTATTATTATTATCAGTAGTAGTAGTAGTAGTAGTAGTAGTAGTAGTAGTAGTAGTAGTAGTAGTAGTAGTAGTAGTAGTAGTTTTGATATTGTGATCACGACGATGGCAAAGAAGAAGAGCAGTAGCTCAAAAACAGTAAGAGTAAACACCCTGTCGTAGGGATTTTATAAGTTTATACAAAGAAAGGAAATCGGAAGGAGGGCCAAGAATGACATAAACGGAAGATATGGCTTTATAGGCTCAGAATCAATACTTAGATGCGAAAAAAAATGTAATCATTGAAAAATGAAAAAAAGGGCGAACATGAAGTGCAAACAATATAATGAAAATAAACATTTTCAACAATTGATCTGTATGTTATTTATGTTTGTTATCACTGGGCTTTAGTTATGCTTTTCAATACATTTCTTTTATTGTTTTCATGGAACCTATTTTTATGAGATACTAGCAGTATCGCCCGGCGTTGCCCGGGTTTGTAAGGGAAATAACTATATAAGCATTTTTAGTGAGTTATAGCAAAAAAATAGCAAAAAATGCATTAAAAATGGAATAAAAAATGATGGTAATTTTTTTTAAATCGTACACTCATCGTAGACGCGCGCTAATACCTAGAAGGGCTCGATATGAATCACGACCATAAGATACCCGGTTTTGGTTACACTACACCGCAAAATGTGGGAGTAGTTAGGAATCTAAATCGTAGGAGACAGACACACAACTTCACTTTTATATATAAAGATTTGTGCAACAACTAAAACATTCGGTTGTGCAAGTTGTTTGCACAGGAAACCTGCCCTGTGTGGCAGTAATTGCCGTTTTTGTGGATCTGTTTCAGCTTTTTTAGCGATTTCTGTTTTGGCGACTTCAAGCCATGAAGTCGTTGTTCTAAAAGAACGCTGGTCTCCTTGACAACGCATTACGACGTTGCTTTCCTTACACTCCCTCCCCCACAGCTTCACGAGAGAGGGAAGAAGGGGAGGAGCAAACAGGTGCAGGTGTGAGCGTGGACGCCAACTCCGCCGCCATCGACACACGAAAAAATATGCATTAAAATGGAATAAAAAATGATGTTAAATTATTTTTAAAATCGTAGACTCATCGTAGACGCGCGCTAATACCCAGACGGGCTCGATATGAATCACGACTATAAGATACCCGGTTTTGATTAAACTGCACCGCAAAATGTGGGAGTGGTTAGGAATCTAAATCGAAGGGGACAGACACTCACACAACTACAGTTTTATATATATAGATAGTCAAGGACATTCTGTACCAACTTTACAGAGTAGAACTCATAAAAGAATAACGTATTTTGCTATTAGTCGTAACGCATAGAACGGTAAAGGCCACATAACAATGTCATTTCAAAAATAGGATTAGTAACTTGACTATAAATGGTTCGATCTGGTAAATTTCAACATGGAAACAGTCTGAATGTTCGGAAAATTCCAAGCCATTCTGAAATTTTATCACTGATTGGAAAGTGAACAGGAAATTTTTTTTCGTTTCTTTTTTTTATATTAAATTTAGCCAGGTTTGTCGGCCAAGACTAAAATAGGAAGTCTCCTGCTCAAAATCTAAGATTGTAATTACATAAAATTCATGACTAAATAATTCAGTATAGACATAAAACTAAATTACCTCAGGTGCTGTTATTGTGTATATTAATTCGCTTTTCTTCGTTTCCCAAGATTAAGATTTGATTATGTCCCCCTGAAACATTACATTTTCTTAAAATAATTGATGCGCTGAATAAATGTCGACTCCATCTAATCTGTTTACTTGTCTCAATTCCCATTTGTTCTTCTTTGAAGAACGATTTAATATAATAGGTTTCAGCCGCTGTCTTTAATTTAATATAAAGCACTTTCTCTTATTTTGTATCTTTGTAATTCAGCTGTCTCTCTCTGCTTCTTTTTCAATATTCTCTTGCCGCATTTTTTGTACATAAACCTCACCCCATATTTATTATATTTCTATATGATTACGGCTAGTTTGAAATTTAATAACTTTCAATTCGCTAATATCTATATATACATCTACATTTAGCGTGTAATTATTTCCTTTTATATCGGTTGGAATATAAACCTATCTAGACATTCATAATGGTATAACAACTCGAACACGAACACAAATTAAAAAGTGATAGGTCAAATATTTAGAAACTATTCGACACTTTAAACAATAATCACGTTGTGAGCCAGAAACTGACTAAATTTACTCGCATCACTTGGAAAATAGTAATTACTGATTATTTAAGTCGATTACTTGTGCTGAAATTAAAGTTGTTATCGGCTTTCTTTCAAGTTTTTCCAGGTCTTTTAATAGTTTGAAAGATGGTTATACTTTAGTTTAATATACTTGTTTAATCACCTAGAAAACTAATTGTCGATACAATTGATATACAGACTAAAACAAGGGGATAAAAATTCAAATAGATGGTACGGTAAAGAGAGAAACTAAAAACAAATAGAAAATAAATAGTTCTATGGTCTACTAAAGAATGGGAAACTGGTATTAATATTCAAAAGTAAAATATATTGGATAAGAATCTAGCATTAAAAATATTATTAGCAATTTGCATTAACTTTAATTTAGCTGAGAGTCATTTTGGAAATAATTTTCATGCACTATTTGACGCATATCATTATAACTCTTTTATTCTTTACTTCTCTCTGTCAATGCATAGACATTATTTTGTTTACCATATTGATTCTTTACCTATTTCAGATCGGTACGTATTTCATTGATCCTATCGAATGCCAAAGCTAATATCTAATGTTGCTTGACTACGTTGTGGGAAGTTTTTTTCACAACAATATGATTCCAATTTCGGTCCCACTGCGTAGCTCCTGGGGCAAGTGTCATCTATTTTATCTCGCGGCCAGGACACTGAAGGAACCCCATCGTGTACACACACACACACACACATACACACGCACACACACACACACACACAATATATATATATTATATATATATATATAATATATATATATATATATATATATATATATTATATATATATATATATATATATATATATATATACATGGTTTTGATCGTGTGTGCGCGCGCATGGTCTAGGTGTAATTTTCAGCTTAAGTTTCCCTACTGCTTAAGAACCAGTACTTAGATGTTTAGCAGATGAGACCCGTTAGAACAAGTAACAGTCTTTAAATATTCGCAGTTTAACCAGTGGGACAAGAAAGGGTTAAATAATAAAACAAATTGACATAGCACTTTAAACCAGCATACACAAAACATAGACATAGGCACATATGCACATACACAAACATATATATATATATATATATATATATAATTAATTAATAAGGGTGAGAGAATTAGATACTAATTTAATAGTATATCTATTCAACACCAAGTGGCCTAGTGCTCCGAGAAACCTGGATTATTATAATATTTTATAATATATTATAATATTTTTACAAAATAAATATAAGAGAGTGGTCACTATATGGCTCACTCTAGCACCAGTTAATCCAAAAGTTTTCAACCACAAAAATACATGTTTCCCATGAAAGTCAGTACGATTGCTAGCTCACACGGACAGGGCAAATAAAAAATAACAAAAATACAGATTATTTTGGGACAATTGTTTCGCTATTAATGAATTAAATGTAATTTTACTTACAAAAAAATCCACTTGTAGCTCGTCAGCCAAAACTATCTGGATGAAATCCACTCAATCACACGCCAGATTTTACCATAACGATAAATACGCGTGTGGTTCAATTGATTACATCCGACGTTATAATTCAACTGCCCCAACTAACAGCGCGCCAAACTTTCACGGAAAACAAAGACTGCATTTAGAAATAAATGTAGCATAATTATAATTAATTAATAAGGGTGAGAGAATTAGATACTAATTTAATAGTATATATATTCAACACTACATTTTAATTAATAAGGGTGAGAGAATTAGATACTAATTTAATAGTATATCTATTCAACACTACATTTTAATCTCAGGAAAAAAAGTTTTGCAGGTGGTTATCGACACACGATTTGTGTTTGATATACAGTAACCAAAGGAGCATACAACTCCCCCTTGAGTTATTTGCACAAGCATCACACCATGGTTTCTGGATTATTTCTCGTCATTATCCTCTTCTAACATCAAGTATTCTCTCTTAAAAGAAGAGTTCTTACGTATTTCCTGCAGTTCGCCTTAAAATTGACTAATGCATTAATACCATTCCTTCGCTAACGTCCCGGTCCTGTAGCTTAAATCTGCCAAATAAGAAAAATTCAGCAGTTATTTGAATATAGGAACCCGGTAGATTACACTATATGTAGCTATGTTTTATGATTTTAGATATACGTATCTAACCATTCACCATTCTTAGTTGAGCAGCACATTATCGTCTCTAACATCGCCGCATTCTCACCTTTTCTTTGCTATAATTTAGAATTAATTAACGGTTAATTCTAGTTGTGGGTAATTTGCATATGGTTTCATTATTTCGATGAATTTAAGAACATAAAATTAAGTGTTCTATTTGGAAGACGATACGCTATCTTGGGTTATGGTGTTAGCACATTGTATGTATTGTGGTAAATGATTAACGTGGTCATAGAGGGCGCTCAAAATCTTTTTTCTTTTCAGCGCTAGTATTTTATATCTTTCTTAAGGTTTTGTTTTAGTACATACTAATATATCTTCATTAGTGTACTGATATGTAGTTAGGGCAGCGGACTCGCGGTCGGAAGATTGCGGATTCGATTCCCAGACCGGGTGTTGTGTGTGTTTATTGAGCGAAAACACCTAAAGCTCCACGAGGTTCCGGCAGGGGGTGATGGCAACCCCAGTTGTACTCTTTCGCCCAACTTTCTCTCACTCCTTCTTCCTGTTTCTTTAGTAACGCTGCGATGGGCTGGCGTCCCGTCCAGCTGGGTGGAACACATACGCCATAGAAACAGGGAAACCGGACTCGTGAGTTTGGCTTGGCTTGAAAAGGGCGCATTAAAAATGTATGTACGTATGTATGGGTGTATGCGCTTGTGTGTTTGCGTGTAAGTTGTATGCACGCATGTGGGTGTGTGGTGTGTAAGTATACGTATGTATGTATATGTTTATGTATGAAATATATATATATGTATGTGTCTATATATATATGTATATACATATATATATATATATATATATATATATATATATATATATATATATATATATAAATAGATGAATGAATTATCCTATGTTTATCGTCAGCATGGAACATTCGTTTAACCGAAACCTGGGTAGCAAATTCACGTCAGAAACACGGTTGAAGCGACCTGTCCAAGGGTAGAAACTCCGGGTTCATGTGCAGAAATTTGTGTGTTGTATATGAATAAATGAAAGAATGGAGTCGAACGAAGATGTTAACACAATTCCTATACTGGAAAACATGTCTTCGAAACATATGTCGAGAGTAAAGGAATTTTGTTAACATCTTCGTTCGACTCCATTCTTTCATTTATTCATATATATATATATATATATATATTATATATATATATATATATTATATATATATAAACACAACAAAAACTCACCAGTTCCTCCAAGATTTTGCAGTAAGATTTTTAAAACATACTTCAATAAAAATTGAAATTATAACTTACACCCGATTTGATGCAGTGACACCAAAAACGGCAATAACATCTACAACGGCAACAAATACAATGGAATAATGATTAACGATTTAGCAATATGTTGTTACATCGCAGGAAGGTATGCATTCCACCTTCTGATGATACTATTATTTGTTCCACAACGATGGTATCCCCAAGCTTCAATGCCCACAATTGTAAATACTAGACAATGTTGCAATCATTGAACAAGAGAAGGCAGAGAAAGGGTCTTTCAGATCTGAAATGTCATAAACTTACACTATTTCACCAAGTTAGTAATGTAGTATGTGAAAGTTCCACGCTGTTTTTGAATACAAGGTAATATGCATGGAAAATCGGTGACGTTCCTTTGGGAAGATCTGCCATCGATAAAAATCAACGGATCGATATATTTTGGAGATCTTTCGAGCATGAGCCTACGGATAATTTTCAGCAATCCTTGACCTGTCATTGCTCTCCACGGTAGGTGCATAGTTTATCGCCGGTTTGAAATAAACTCAAAACGCATAGAAATTCCATCAAGTATACTTCTACGAGTTGTGGACAGGGCAACAAAACTACTATTGCCGAAAAGAACAGAAATATTTTCCTTCAGTGAAGGCCTTTGCGAAAGTGGTTGAGTGACGCAGAAGACTAAATCTATTCAAACAAGACATCAGGTTTTTAAAGTTTTACTTCAAAAGGTTGAGGGGGAATTCCTATCTCTCAGGAAATTGTTTAAATTTCGATTACTATAGAGAGCATAGATCTAATATCAACTTTAGTAGGATATTTGGAAAAAATTTCTTTACCTTAGTCGTCAGATTGAGTATGGTTTCGTGGGATTGCGACGGGTAACCATCAAAGTTTCGCCCTTTGTGAGAACATTAAATGTTTAGTTTATACATTTCGTTGATATCTCTTAGCAGTTTTTAAAATAAAGCGGTAAACCGAAATCTTGCAGGAGATACGATTGTGTAGATATCTCATACATGTCATGACGTTGGAGAAGAGAGTTGGAAATATGTATACGATGGGATCATTTGAATTAAAGGTAGCTAACTCAGGACAGCTTCGAGAACTGCAGTCGCTGTAGTAGCAGGAAGATTGGAGAGACTGCATGTATACGTTTCCAACTCCCTCACCAACATCATCATCACCATCATCATCATCATCATCATCGTCATCAGCATCATCATTGTCGTTGTCGTTGTCGTCGCCATTGTCAATAAAAAATATTGAAATATCGAGTTAATTATCACTGATTAATGCCTCTCTCATTTCAAGATTGAGACCTGGAACGTTTATTCCTTTTAACCATTGAACTGACGAAGCTAAGGGAATAATAAACTATTGTTGATGATGATATTATTGGAATATCACACCACTACCATTTCATTGTTAATAGTACAGTTGCTATGGTAACCATATTTCTTGGGGCTTTTGTCTATTACATGTTTATTTGTCAGAATTCTTCAGTTGCAAGTGCAATGTTAAATAAAATTATTGGAATATTCTTAATTCTGCTCTGGAGGCAAAATATTGACATTTATCAAATAATTTGTTTACAGTAAGTATAAAAAATACACAACTCTTAGTAACTTGTTTGTTTACTATCCTGAAACTAATCTTAAATTTGGAAATAATATATTTTTATATGGTTGTTTTATCTCTAAAGGGGAAAAAAATTAATGTGCTGGAATACACCGGCAGTTGTTTAACACATCACGAAATGCTAAATACCAATGTGTATATTACTTTCTTTTTAAATCTGCTTTGTTCCCATAATTTAATCTTCCCAGTGGATGGCATAAATAATGTAAACTGCTACAAGACAATATTTGGAAATCTTCAATTCAAAGCTACCATTACATTGAAAATTATAGTATTTACTACATCTTAATTATGTAGCTGTAACAGATAATATGCGAAACTGCAATTTTACATCTAAATAATAACAATCAGAAACAAAGGTTGGCTTGAAAACTAGACAGATGGCTTCGGAGACTGTATGTTAAATGGTGCATTTTAGATATATAAACTTGTATATGATATAAAACTCATCAAACATGTTGTTCTCTAATCGAAAGTTCCTTTTCTAGCCCCAATATTGCATTGTAAAGACAAAATTAATCACGAATAAGCGTATGTGGTTTAGCCATTGTTTATAACCTATCTTAAATCTGATAAAAATGGCTGAAAATAAATATAAATATATTTGAAATATTGTCATATTTGGCACCCCAATGCAATATTTCATGCTTGGCAACATAATTATACGTTTACATCATTCAAACTCTCTCTCTTATTCTCTCATTCTCTTTCAGTGTCTTTCTCCCTCTCTCTCAATTTCAATAATCTCTTTCTCCTTCTTTCTGTTCTATGCTACCATAAATATTTCGAAGTACCGTATTGACCTTACAAACATATTCTCTATGAAAAGACAGTATTCAATTTTATAATTACAATTCCTTTTGTGTATTACCACATTTCAAGTTCAGTCTATAAACTGTAAATCACTGGATGTTGTAGTATCATCACATCACCATATTACAACACATGATTACATAAAAATCTATTCTTTACTTATTTTATATAATCTGAAAAATATATTTGACAGACAAAACACACATGGTGACGTACAAAGAGATTTAGCATCACATATCAAAATTCAGTAATAACTTCATAAATACATAAAACATAAACACATATATAAACACAAATGCACACACATATAAGCACACACTGGCACACACGCACACACTCACAGAAAAACACTCACACACATATGGGTGTATATATGAATGTGCGTGTCTGTGTATGCATATATACATATTATATTCGTTTCATATTTTGGCATATGGCCAGCCATTTCGGCGACGGGTTAAACCGACTATATCGACACCAGTATTCATCTGGTACATTTTATATTGACCCAGAAAGGACGAAAAGTGGACCGAGTGGACCGAGACAAGTGGACCTAGATTTAAACGAAGAACGTAAATAAATACTACATTTTGCCACTCGTAGTAACTATACAGTCAGCTCACCACGTTATATAGATATGTATATTGATAGTAGCATCTTTATACACACACATATATATGTATACGTATATATGTATATAAATATATGCGTATGCGTATATATATATATATATATATATATATATATATATATATATATATATATATATATATATATATATATATTGCATTAATCTAAAGCACATTAAATTGTCCCCCTCCTAGAAATCAGAGGTTAAAACTCTCGTTTGGACCATCAAAAATATTTATACTGAAAAGAACAGATTCGGCAGTATACGGGGGTGCGACCCGAAAAACACTCTCACGTACCTGTATAGCATGAAGCTATATAGTTACTGGAACAGGTTTCTGCTTTGTGGACCGGTTTCTGGTTTGATACCAAGATATTCCCTTCTTCAGCACATCTTACCCCTTTAAAACATCTTCCCAGTCCGCCACGATGAAACCTGCTGTCGTCCTTAATTGCTTAGAGGCAAATTAATATTGTTATTATCATAAACTATTTCTAATACCTTCGATAATAATAGCAATATTTATATTTACGTAAACATTTACTTCTGAGTGTATATATATATATATAATATATATATATATATATATATATATATATATATATATATATATATATATATATACGTTTAAATATTTGTTGTGCAAGATTTTTTTATGTGAAGTCGTGTGTTGAAACATATATTGTTGTATTTAGGAATGGTCATTTTGCCAGTTTAGCCAATAAAAACACACGCACTATATATTTGGTGTTACTTTGCTTCAGGAGTGTGACGAAAGAACTCTGGCCGAAATAAGATTAAGATTAATGTAAAAAATAAATAACATATACGAGGGGCGTTCAATAAGTAATGCCCCTGACCCACTTCCCATAACAGTAGAGCAACGAAACTTGGCACAGTTATTAGTCTTTTTCTACATAGGAACCACCCAGAGTTACGCATTTCTCCCATCGTTTGATGCGGCTCTGGAGACCGTTTTTGTAGAACCCAGCTTGGTCCTCCAACCTCAACGTGACTTCAGAAATCAAGGCTGCATCATCTGGGAAACGCTTTCCTCTCAAAAACAACATCATGATTGGGAAGAGGTGAAAATCAGAGGATGCAAGATGGGGAGGAGTTCATAGCCATACGCCTGTGCTTCTGATCTGGCGACAAGCGAGTTGTGGACCGGAGCGTTGTCCTGCAGGAGGAGGATGCCTTTGCTGATCTTGCCCCGCCTCTTGATTTTGATAACTTCTCTTAATTTCCTCAAAAGTGAAGCATAATAGGCTCCTGCAATTGTGGTACCCTTTGCCAGGAAATCTGTCATCACTACTCCGTCCTGGTCCCAGAAAAGTGAGCATGACCTTGCCAGCGGATGGCTGCACCCTTGCCTTCTTTGGAGGGGGTGAGTCACGGTGCTTCCACTGCATTGACTGGGCTTTGGTCTCTGGATCATCGTGATGGACCCAGGTTTCATCCTGTGTAATCATTCTTTTGAAAAATTTTGACTCATCTTCTTGGCACGTCTCCAAATTCACCCTTGAGCACTCGACGCGTTCTTGCTTCTGGAAAGGCATGAGCAACCTGGGAATCCATCTGGCAGACACCTTTTGCATATGCAAATGGTCATGAATGATAGTTTCCACAGACCCGGTACTAATCTTGACTTCATGGGCTATTTGGCGAATAATTATGCGTCGATCTTCCAAAATGGCAGCCTCAACTTGACGGACAGATGCCTCATCAATGGCAGAAGGGGGCGACCAGATCTGGGAGCTGTTTCCACAGAGTTCCGACCATGTTTGAATTGACGATGCCAGCGTTTTACAAGGTCATATGATGGGGCATCATCACCATAAGTTACTTTCATTTCATCAAAAGTCTCCCGTGGTGTGCGTCCTTTCAAATACAAAAACCGGATCACTGCTCGACACTCAACAGGCTCCATTTCACACTTGACTCGGTTCAAACACCTGTAAATCAGAAACCACAATTAATTCAGAGCTGTAATTTGCCACTTACTCTATAGAGATATAAATGATTACACATGCAAAATTGCAGCTAGATCAAACAACTGCAGGTGGGTCAGAGGCATTACTTATTGAACGTCCCTCGTATATATATGCATACGTTTCCTAGCTAGCAGAACCTAGGAATTAATAAGTACTCAACGAGGGTTTCTCTGCTAGCTAATCAGGTCGAAAATTCTTTTACTTAAATAGAGATACTTAGAGATTGAGTCTCAATATGAAATAAGCCTACAACCATCTACGCTTGCAAATTACTATTATTCATGAAAATTGGATTTTATACTTACCATGTGCACGAGCTGGGCTTTCTTGCTTGCGTCAGTTTTGTCATCGTTCGCGAGGAAGATCGTGAGAAACCTCCGCAGTCTTTTATGTGTCTTCTGTACCCAACTATCTACTTGTTCATTTTCTATCGTTCTCCAGCTTCTCAAAATTGTTCTGTTATACTGTGACATCGATAACTTTCCATAACTTTGCGAATATATTCGTCTTTGGTGATTTTAATATTCACCATAAACTATAGCTTAAGGTTTTTTATAGCACGAGTACATCGTGCATTGAAGTGTATAATTTTACACGCTCTCAATTGCTCACACTACTCGTTAACTTTTCTACTTGCATTCCTGATCGCGATGCCTAAACTTCCTACCGTCTTAATCTCTTTTTGGTATCTGTAAGGTTTGTCATGATTCTCCAATCGAGCGAACTACCCATTCTGTTGTTTTAGTTGACGTTTCACCGAATCGTTCTGCTTCCAAGGATTCCCCAATTCGTCTATGATCGTGGTGACTTGGAAACTTTTCGCGACTTTCTTCGCGACGTTCCTTGGACCGATATTTTTGCTAAACCTGCGGAGACCAGTGCTGGGGAAGTTACTACTTGGCTTTCCGATGGTATTAACACCTTCATACTCTCTAGCAAATACCAGCTGAAACCGCATTCCTTACTCTGGTTTTCTTCTGCATGTGCTGCTACTATCACCCATCGTAATTATTTTTCCACTAGTTTCAACCAGAAAATTCTGCTGTGAAGAAACAGCTTTTCACCAATGCTCGCAATTACTGTAGGGCTGTCAGTCATAATGCTAATTCAGACTACGAGCAGTACATTAATGTAGGCATACCATCTCCAAAGTAGGTTCTGGTGATGCCTGGAGAATTATTAAAAGTGTTAGAGGCAACAAAAAGTCATCTATTCCTCCTTTATTCAACAGACCTGAGGTCTTGACAACATTTAATGATAAAGCAGAGCTCTTTGCTCAACTGTTTAGTTTTTACTCTATTCTCGATGACTCTGGTCATTCTCTTTCTGATTTTCTTCTCAAAACCGATTAACTGCTAAACAATTGTCATATTACTTCTGCTAGCGTGGCGGCCATTGTGGCAAGGTTGGATCCATCTAAGGCAACTAGATCTGATGGTATTCTAGTCATTGTTCTTCTGAAGCGCTCTCCTGAGTTGTCCTCTGTTTTATCTAGGCTCTTTGGCTAGTGCATCTCAGAATCTTGTTTTCCTACTAGATAGAAATTTCCCACTGTTGTTCCTGTCTTTAAGAACTATGTTGATCGACCTAATCCTCGTAATTATAGACCAATTCATCTACTACGAATTATCAGTAAGGTTTTTGAGTGCTTGACTAATGACCCTCTTGTAAAATATCTTGACTCAAATCGTTTCCTACTACTGTTATATGGATTCCGCACCAGACGGTCTTCTGCTCATCTTCTCACTATTATATCCGAGCGTGTTTAGGGTGCCTTGAATATATCCAATCAATCTAGGGCGGATGTGCATGATATCTCTAAAACATTTTATAGGTTTTGGCATGCTGGAATTCTATGGAAGCTCCAATCCTTGGGTGCCTCAAGTTTCATGCTGAAAATCATCTCCTCCCTCCATTATGACTGTAAGATCAAGGTTGGTTTTAATGAGCAGTCTTCGTGTAGTTATTCTATTAATTCTGGGGATCCTCAAGGATATGCCCTGGGCTCAACTCTCTTCATTTCATCAATGTTCTCTTTGATCATATCATCTGTCAGCTAGTAATCTATGCTGAGGACTCTAATTTGTACTCTTGTGTAGACATATCTGTTATGGTTGAGATAGCTTCTAGCTTTGAGGATCATCGTCGGTCTGTTGTTGAATAGGGTAGCATATTGCTTGTAACGTTGAATCCATCGAAAACTAAACTTCTTTCAATTAATCGCTTCAGTTATCCTTTCCTGACCTCCAAATTTTTAAGTCTAATATACATCGTCACCTACAGACGTCTGTGTAGCGTCCATTTTATTCTAGTAGTTCTTAAGTTTCCAGTGGTGTAAGGACTCTGTAACGGGTGAATACTTTAAAAAATATGTAAAACAATATATACATAGAGAGAAGTGGTAATCACGGATAGGATTTAATGCATCACCTTAATGGTGTGTTCAATTCAGGGTGACATAGAATATAAAAGAAGAACATTGATTTCGTGCTAGTTTTCATTTTCATTAGAATCTCAACACGTTTCATCGTACATACATAAACCGAAAAAAAGAAACACGAAATAAGAGGCAACATAATCATTGAATAAAATCAGAGATTCAATACATCGTAGCATACTTGATAGGTCTTAATTATGTCTCATATCTCATTCTAAATAAAAAAACACATTTACGATGCAAAATGCACCTTAAAATATTATATTACTTTTTTATAATTGTTATAGTTAACAATGTAGACTCAAAACCTTTCTATCAAAGCAATACATCGCTTTATGATATTCAACGACGAAAAATTTCTATTTATTTGGCAATAGTTTTCAAACTAACAGTCTAAAATACGCCATTATTACGTGACATTATCTTGAAGCATAAATAACGTCAAGAAGATTAGTTTATAACTTGAAAATGACGTGATGTCTTCTACGAAAGCGCATGTTATAATTCTTAATTTGAATAAACATTTGCAAGATAATTCTAGTATATACTTTTTCCAGTTTACTCTCGCCTTCTCTCTGAAGGGCAGTTATAGGAATTAACAAAAAAACGTCAATAAATTTCCTTATAAAGTGGTCATAAATTGCATCAATTTATAGTTTGAACAGGAAAGAAGATCATACAACATGTACAGAAACAAACAAAACCACACATATGTACACACGGAAGTGTGTGTATTTGCTTAATTTTGAGGGTGAATTTCAGGTTATATGATAACGACGAATCAGTGCAGACGTCTCTTGCATTAATAAGCAGCAGGAAATAATTTTATCTGCTTGCAGTACGGCCCTGTTTATTAGGTACCAAATTTATGAATATTCTCTGTTATTAATGAGCATGATTTAAAGATACGAAGTTTAAAATATCTAAAAGGTAGAATTATGAATGCCTGAGTTTACTGGAAAAAGTATATACTGAGTAAACTGGAAAAAGTATATACTAGAATTATCTTGCAAATGTTTATTCAAATTAAGAATTATAACAAAAGTTATTGTATTTTAACGCCAACTCTGAGAAATGCCAGAAAGTTAGTTATTCATAGGCAGTCACCTGAAATATATTATATAACGTGAAGCATGTATATTTATATATGTATGTATATATATTAAACTGCATAATAGTATATTTCATATTTAACACTTGGTGTACCAAAGAAAATATCACCAATGGACCCAAAATTACCCTTTTGATTAATTTTATTTAAACTTACGCTATTTTTTAGCTACATTATATATGCTATCAGGTGAATGAAGAATTACTATTTCTTGCACATTTTAATAAAAAATACCGGTTGAAAACGTGTAATAATTTTTTTAAATTATAAAAATACAGAATTACAGCTCTTCATGGCAGTGAATGCAGACAACATTGGAATGTTCTTGGCAAACATGATTACAATTCTTACATGCAGTACGAGTTTTTCCTGTCTTTTGGAGGGCCACACAAAGAACATCTTCCTTTTTTCTTTGTCTCAGGAATATCAAATGAGGTTGAATATCGTCTTCTTTTCTTGTTTGGTAGAGAAATGTTAGCGGAAGTAGAAGATTGTTATGTCCTATGTTCAGTTTTTTTTTAGCACTTTTTGAATCAATTGAAAGCGGGTAGTGCATTGTACTAAGTGTGACTACATAATTTATCTTGGGACAATAAGATAGGATCATAAAATCCTTTTGAAATCCAAATATTGTGCTGTTGATCTCTCTTTCTTTTCAATTTAGGATAGCACATGGAAGTTCAACTCTGTTCTTTCTAATTGTTCCAAATAAAGTGCTTTTCTTGTTAAGCAGCTTTCAAGCCAGTCCTAGACTTGTAAAGGAATGATCACAAGTTGTATTGCGACCAGTATTTTCAAGTTATTTTATTAGGTCTTCAACAACTCTTGAACCTTGATTTGTCTCTCTCCCTTTTACTGGATCTTTCCCAGTGTAGATTTGCATTTTCCAGGCATAAGATGTTTCACTGCCGCATATTGCCCAAATTCTAATTCCATATTTCTCTGGTTTTAAATGAATATATGCCCGGAAGAGGCAGCGCCCTCTGAATGAAACTAATTCTTCATCAAATGTCATGCATGAACTTGGAACATATCCATCTTGCAAATTCTGATTCCACTTATCAAATACGTCTCTTATGGACTCTACTTCCCTTTTTTCTTCTTGCAATAGCATAATTAAAACGCAATAATTGTAAAATCTGTTAAAATCTTGCCCGGTTCATTTTCATGTTTAGATATATAAACACCTATAAGAATAATTAGTTCAATGAATTTCTTTAATTCAGGGTGATCAATTTCCATTTATCATTGTAAACAATCTGACCTTCAACGTCTGTCTATTTAGGAATTACTTCAAGATGATTCTGGCCCAGAAAGTTAGTAAAACAAGTTTCAATGCTATCGCAAGACCTTTTCGCAAAACGGTATGAGCCGCATTCTTGGCGCACAATATTGCAAGATGAAGTTCTTACTGATTCTTGACTCACAGGATTAGAAGGCCAAACTTCTTGTCTGTCTTTAGAAACATATTGTTCATTCATAATTGGGTTGCTTGCAGATAACTGTTTTTGAATATCTTCATCATCTGATGACACAGAACCTAAACTGTCCAGCATACAATCACTTTCACCATCATCTTCAGAGCAATAGAAAGAATCACTATTATCTACTACCCATTCTTCATAACCCATTCTTCAATAACCTTTTCGATATTTGGTCTTCACTCAAGATTTTATATCTAGGCATATAGGAGAGCATAACTGAACTACATGAAATTTGATAGCAGACTAAAGGCAGATATTGCTCTCTCGCATATTTATACTCTCCTGAAAGATGATGCAATATATTGTAATAATTGCGTCATCACATAGAAATATTGCATCACCCTATAACCTAGCTGATTGAGGGCGACGCAACACCACAGAAATTTACAGGGATATTTTCGTAATTTTTCCTGTCGAATCTAAAATTCAGCAAATAAATTGAATATAAAGTCACCAGAGTATTCAAATCGAATACAATTTTATCTAATTTATATCTGATAAATATCTAGGAACATAATATTTGATATTGCTTTAATCTGTTTAGAATGACAAGAGTAGCGTCTGAATTTAATTCGAGGGCCCAATAGACCAATATGGATATTAATGCATAAGGTGAAATTTTCTAGTCTTTATAAACATACACACAATTGCCCATTTGAAAATAAAGGAGAGTCAATGAAAAATAAGAGTCACGGGAAATCAGCAGAATCAAATAATATAAAGAGTAGGAAAAAGCAACTGAAAAAGACTGAAATGGGTCCATTGGACCCATTCGTAGGCAGAAGGTTAAGTACAATAAAGCATAATAAATGTTACATTAAATATACGCATTTTCTCTTATTCTTTTACTTATTTCAGTCATTCGACTGTGACTATACTAGAGGACCAACTTAAAGGGTTTTTACCTGAAGAATTTGAGCCGAAGATTTATTTTTTGTGAGCGTAGTACTTACTCTATCGGTTTCTTTTCCCGACCCGCTAAGTTACGGGGACGTAAACGCACCAACATATGTCGCCAAGTGATGTTCGGGGACAAACACAGACACAAAAGCTTCATAGATCAATATATACATATACATACATTTATATATATATATATATATATATATATATATATATATATATACAAATTGAGATAGGGGGTTATACACTGATTTGTTCTGCTTTTTATATTTAACCCTACAGTCTCTAATGTGGTGGTTTAATAAAGTATGTGATTGAGTATTATCTGGTAATTGATATTTGATTATGATGTATTTCTCCATTTTCTTATCTTGTATATATATATATATTATATATATATATATCACCGTGATCGACCAGGCGATCAGATGTTGCTACACATCGCTGGTCACAATGCGCTTCGCATTATTTTAGCCTTCAAATGACGCCACCCCGCTGGCTAAGCGAGCAGGCCAATATATATATATATATTATATATATATATATATATATATATATATATATTATATATATATATTATATATATGTTTGTGTGTATATATATACACGACTGGCTTCTTTTAGTTTCTGTCTACCAAATCCACCAATGAGGCTTTGGTGACGCCGCAGCTATAATAGAAGACAGTTGCTCAACTTACCACGTAGTGGGACTGGACCCGTAGCCATGTGATTGGGAAGGAAGTTTCTTATTGCATAGCCACGAATCTCAATACCTACAAGAGCTAGAGTATAATTAATCATTCAAGGCAGAAATAATATTTTATTATAGAACAATCACCGCTTCGTGAGTCACATGATTTTCGTGAGCTTTTCATTATGCAAAACATCTCATATATCAGAAGTACTGAAAATATTTTATATTGCAAAGCCTAGCAGTCGGTGACGTAAGAATGTAATATTAATTTTTGCTGTTAAAATGCAGAAAGAAGCGAGGGGTTTCATTCTCTGTTTAATGAACGTCTAAGAAGTTGGATATGGTTTCCTGTGCTAACAATCTGCATGCGGTGTTCAAGTTTTATATAAAGCTGTCAGCAATTAGCCTGGCAATATGGTGGATAAGCCTACTTTGCATATTTGTTAATGTACAACACAGAGTAAACCAGAATTGAAATAAATTTAAATGCTACTCTGCGCTGGGTTAAATAGAAATGTAAGCACATTTTCCGATGGGATTGATGTTACTTCATTTAGCAGCTAAATGCAATATACTTTAGAATATGAGAAGAAACTGGTACGGCTTCATTGCATAGGGGCTAACAAACCGTGGAAGCATCCACAGGATAATACCGTCTGTTTTCCATTGAAAATGAGCATGATAATCTGTTTTTATATTTCTATTTGATCTATAGTAAGGTATTGTAATATTTAAATTTTTATATCCAAAAGGGCTTTTCGATCCAAAATTTACACCATATTCTTTGTTGCTGTAGCAGATGTACTTCTAGCACCATTATTACAATAAAGAGTTACTTCACGTTCTAGAACATTTATAAAACTTCATTGACCTCAACAGCATGCAATCCTCGCTTGCATGATGTTTCTAAAACGGGTAGCTAAATTCGATGGACTGTTTGGTCCAGTGGTAGAATATTTGTCATGTCTACAATGGACGTGAATTGGTTTCAGGCGGGCTGCTCTCGGATTCTCATTTACACGAATAGTCTTTTCTACCCAATATTTACATGCCATATTTATATCTGTATTTACCTTACTATGAGAACCATTATTCCTCAAAACCATTACTTCGCATTCCCTCGAAAGGTTATAAAATTTTCCTCCGTGTGTGTACAGATTTGGACCAGTGGTGAAATATTTGCTTGAAAACTTGTGTTGGTTTGTTTACGTCCTAGTAAATTTGCAGTTTAGCAAAAGTGATCCATTAAATAAGTACCAGGCTTAAAAGATAATTAGTAGTGGAGTTGATTCGTTCAACCGAAACCTTGCATGACTGCAGACCGAAAGTATTAAAAAATAAAAGATAAGTTTCGATTTGTAATATTTTTAAGATCACGTCTAATTTATTATCAACACCTCTTTATATTTGGAACTGCCTTGCTCTGATAGCCAACGATATCTGCATGTGAGATTTTACATGATACCGACATATTCTTAGTTCTCTCAGAAATAATATTATCAACAGGTTTGTGAAGCATTCATAAATCCCAGGAACACAAATCACAAGAACTGAAGTTGTTAAAAATTCAAAATAGACGCAATGAAATTATTGATTTCTTCAAAAAGTTTTAACAAGTTTTATTGGCCGTTTTATTTGATGGCAATGTCTTAATGCTTTGTTTATACTGAGGCTATATTTTGCATTTTGTTTGTGCGTAGATTTATTTAAAACGAGACAAAATCCATCTTAAATTAATCTCATGCGTAGCTTCGTTAGATGTACAGATACATTTAACATTCAATCCGATCATTATACAGAATATAGGGAAACGGACATAGGACGAAAATATTTATATACATACAAGCGTAAAAGAATACGTAGGTAGATGGATAGACATAGAAAGATAGAGATAAAGACAGAGAGAGAGAGATAGAGACAGACATATAGATAGATAGATAGATAGATAGATAGATAGATAGATAGATAGATAGATAGATAGATAGATAGATAGATAGATAGATAGATAGATGGATGGATAGATAGATAGATAGACAGGTTATTATTTCTTTCTTCTCAGGGATATCCTTCCGACGGATTTCAGTATAGAGTGTCCTAACTTCAACATCTATCTATCTATCTATCTATCTATCTATCTATCTATCTATCTATCTATCTATCTATCTATCTATCTATCTATCTATACATACATACATACATATATAGTTAGATAGGTAGGTAGGTAGAGAGATAGATAGATAGATAGATAGATAGATAGATAGATAGATAGATAGATAGATAGATAGATAGATAGATAGATAGATAGATAGATAGATAGATAGATAGATAGATAGATAGATAAATAGAGCGAGGGGGGAGGCTGAGATAGATAAATGTGTGCATGTATGTGTTAGTTGCCCTGGTTTTATGTAATTTTATTTTTCGTCGCAGAATTCAGGCACGTAACAAATAAAATACCACGTCCTTTTGTTAAATTCGAAACAATTCTTGGTTTTATGGTTATCTGAATAAAGTGGTATTTTGGAATAAAATATACGTGTGTAAATGTGTATGTGTGTACTCGTATATATCTTTTACTTTTTACTTGTTTCAGTTATTAGACTACGGCAATGCTGGGGCACGACCTAGAATAATTTTAGACGAATGTATCGACCCTAGTACACTTTACCTGAACCGCTAAGTTATGGGGACAGAATCACACCAACACCGGTTCTCAAATGGTGAAGGGGAACAAACACAGACATACACACAGGTACATATACATATATACGACGGGCCTCTTTCAGTTTCTATACACAAAATCCATTCACATGGTATTGGTCAGCCTAAGAGACTTGCCCAAGATGCCATACAATGTGACTGAACCCGGAACCGTATGGTTGGGAAGCAAGCATTTTACTACACAACCATGTCTGCGCCTGTAAATCTTTTTTACTTGTTTAAATCATTTCACTGTGGCCATGTTGTAGCACCACCTTTAGTTGAGCAAATCGACCCCAGGACTTATTCTTTGTAAGCTTAGTACTTATTCTATCCGTCTTTTTTGCCGAACCGCTAAGTTACAGAGACGTAAATACACCCGCATCAGTTGTCAAGCGATGTTGGGGAGACAAACACAGACATACAAACACAGACGCACAAACACATATATATACATATACAGGACATGCTTCTTTCAGTTTCCATCTACGAAATCCACTCACAAAGCTTTGGTCGGCCCGAGGCAACAGTAGAGGACACTTGCCCAAGGTGCTACGCAGTGGGAATGAACCTGAAACCATGTGGATGGTAAGCAAGCTACTTACCACACAGCGACTCCTGCGCCTATATATATATATATATATATATATATATACATATATGTGTGTATTCTATATGTGTGTGTATTCTATATGTATGTGGGGTTTTGTAAGTGTCATCTGTCCATGAATCACAAATGGAGTTTCGTGAGTTATGTTTTTGTATCTCGGTAAATATATGTTTGCATGAATTTGTGTGTATTCCTCTAGTTTATTGTATTTTATGTTAATTATGTTACTATTAAATTTAGCAGGGGAATATATTTGTAACTAAATGCAAACTGAAATCAATCGTATTCCTTGAATTGCTTTGATAGAAAAGGAAAAAAATTTCGACATGTTATCAGTTCCACTAACAGATCAAACAGTGAATATCCGAATAATAAAATCTGTAGTGTTGCACAATGCTGACAGCTTTGGCATGAAAGCTACTCATTGAAACAAACGTTGTTAAAATGTAGAACATTAAAAGCAGAGAAAGGAAAAAGTTTATTGCGAAGCAGAAAATGTATTACTTCCATTTTACAAACTTGCAGACGTTCTTTTGTTTTTCCTCTAGTCTGATGTACTGTTTGAGTTATCCTCGATTTAGGGGAAAGGCAGCGTATTGTGGTAATTATAATGTCGTTATTGATTGACTAAAATAAATTTAAATTGACATTCAATCGCTCTCGTTGTTTCTCTGAATGAAAACGGGATTTGTAAGAAAAATACGGTTATTTCAAGTGTGTTCTAAATATATGATAATTACCTGTGAATTATGAAATTATAGGCATTTATAAAATATATTATTAAAGGAAATATGTAGCATTATAGAGTGGTAGCTACATACTAAACTATTCTCTAGTGATATATAATATATCACCGCTTTCATTCTACAAAATCTATAAGTTTTCGGCGTGAATCTCATAAAAGCGCCATATTGTCGTGGAGATAATAGTATCAATGGCAACCCCTCGCACGTGATGAGTGGTATGTGATAGCCACTATAAATAAGGCGACGTCGGTCAGTATAGAGAGAGAGTAAGAAGCTGACGGTCGTAGATAATCGTGTCATTAATGGTATCAAAGTTACATTCACAACATAAATAATGTAAGGGCCCCTCTCAGTGATCTGTTCAAAGACAAATACAATATGGTGTTGGATTGATGTGCCAAAAGGCACTTGACAAGATAAAAAGCATTTTAACATCGGTCCTATCGTTAACGCATTTTGATCCAAAGTTGGATATCATATTGGCTACAGATGCCAGTGATTACAGTATCGGAGCCGTGCTACTGCACACATATGACGATGACACGGAAAAAGGCTATAGCCCATGCGTCACGATCGTTGTTACCAGCTGAAAGAAACTATAGTCAAAGAGAAAAGGAAGTGGTAGGATTCATATTCGTGTGAAAAAATTCCATGGATATATTCGTGGAAGGTGTTTCGGTCTACAAACGGATCATCGTCCACTACTGTTAATATCTGGTTCTAAGAAAGGAATACCAATGCCACCACAGGCGATTGAATTCAGGCGCATAAGCGTAAAGAAAATGTACGGAGTTCCTGGAAGTGGATGCCAAACGAAACAATATTAAATGTCTAACTACGTAAAGCAAAAACTGAAAAATATTGAGGTGGGGTGACATAAAAAGTATTGCTATTAAAAGAAATAAAATGACATTCCCTAAGGAAAAAGAAAACAATTTTTTAGGGGAGATGTGGGAATAATAGAAATAGTACATTGCTCTCACATGACGAGTGGTATGTGATAGTCGCTATAAATAAGGTGGCCATGGTCAGTATGGAGAGAGAGTACGAAGTAGACGGTCACAGATAGTCGTGTCTTTACTAACCATACTGTTATATCAAGGGTCTAATTAACTATACTGCTATATTAGAGTGCACGTTTTAACAATCCAACTTTAAGTATTGCAACACATACAGACAATTCTCATAATATTCTGGTTCATGAAGTATAGAGATATTAGCATTTGACGTGTTTTCTTTTAGGTGACATATCCAGAATGTAAGATGTAGGTGATATTGTCCCTCCACCATTCTCTGTTCTTTGTCGTCGGTAACGGTTCCAGCTCCTGATGTTTGATGCCTCTTTCTTCCAACCAGTTCTTCAAGCTTAACATTTATATCATCCTTCTATTTCCTTAGCTTTTCTCTTCAATCGTCCTGGTCATCGTTAAATTCTCCAGAAATTCCTTCCTCATCACATGACCAAGAAATCTCAGTTGCCTGGCACTTACCTCACGAAGGAGTTTCCTATTTACCTCAGACCGGTTCATCACGTCTTCACTGGACAACTTAGACGTCCATGCAATATACT
>NC_043004.1:56531378-56556378 GCF_006345805.1 Octopus sinensis | reverse complement strand
AGTTTCTTCCTTTGAGAAAAACCAAATCAAATCTTCTGCTGGATTTTTCAGTTTATTTAAGAGCTTTTTAGATCTGATATAGTAATATTCTATTGATTTTTCTGGCAAATTTGCCTTTCCTCATCATATAAGTCTTATATCCGATGACTTTGTGGACAACATTTCTGATTGATCCTTCTGATACATGGACATATTTTTGCACTTGACCTTATGGACTTTCTGGTATAGTAATCAATAGTCTGTTGAACTTGGATAAATTCTGGTGTTCTGATGATACCAGATCATTTAGAATGTTTTGATACAGGTGATACGTTTCCATCTGCAGTCTCTAGTAGCTCCTAGACGAAAGATCTGGCAACTTTTAAAAATCGAGATATTTCTAAATCTCTAGGCTCGGCCTTTTATAGCCACAATAACAGCATGCTTCTTAATTTCTTGAGTAAGCTGAGGGTCAGCGTTTATTATTTTCTGAAATAAAAAAGATTATACAGAGTTAGCAAAAATTGCAGCAATGGCCGCACAAAAGGTATGTTTCTACTTTAGGGATTCAGTATGGTACATTTGACATAACAAATAAAAATTGAACTTCAAAGCTTCATCACAGAGTTTAGTAAGTCCGTATTGGTAAAGATACAAGGTAAAAAGTAAAAAAGTAAAAAAAGGTAAAGCCCAAAGCTATATTTAGAAGTTGTGAGATCACACCTTATTGCATTTTGATGAAGGAGTTAGTAAAGTTAAACGTTATAGGGTGGGATAGATGGGACGATCCTTATATCAGGCGTCATGAGTTAGAAACTAAAAACTATGTAATAGAATAGTAATAAAATTTAGTTAGGTTAAACAGAGTTGGGGAATCATTACGTAATTATATCAATAAAGAAATAATTTGGGTATTAATTAAGTGCGATGTTATCATTTAATAACAAAAAACTGTCATAACTGGTCAGCTAATAAAAAATAAATATGTACAGAGAGGAATATATATAGGTATGCATGCATGTATGTATATATATATATATATATATATATATATATATATATATATATATATATATATATATATATCTATATATATATATATATATATATATATATAATATATATATATATATAATAATAATAATAATAAATATTAGGGAATAAATCCAAACTTACAGGGAAAAATCAGATTTAGGATTGAATCCAATTTTATAGTAAAATATTATATTATATTAAATTAGAGATAAAAACCACTATTAGGCAAATCATACAATGAAAAACTTAAGCCAATACGTAAGATTAATTAATTTATATTATTTAGATATATAACAAAATTATTAAAAAATTATATTTTTTAATAATTTTGTTATATATTTAAATAATATAAATGAATTAATCTTATGTATTGGCTTAAGTTTTTCATTGTATGATTTGCCTAATAGTGGTTTTATCTCTAATTTAATATAATATATATATATATATATATAATAATAATAATAATAATAAATATTAGGGAATAAATCCAAACTTACAGGGAAAAATCAGATTTAGGATTGAATCCAATTTTATAGTAAAATATTATATTATATTAAATTAGAGATAAAAACCACTATTAGGCAAATCATACAATGAAAAACTTAAGCCAATACGTAAGATTAATTAATTTATATTATTTAGATATATAACAAAATTATTAAAAAATTATATTTTTTAATAATTTTGTTATATATTTAAATAATATAAATGAATTAATCTTATGTATTGGCTTAAGTTTTTCATTGTATGATTTGCCTAATAGTGGTTTTATCTCTAATTTAATATAATATATATATATATATATATAAATGTAGACTTTGGCTGAAAGAGCGTAGATCATGTTCAATCTAAGATTCCTAACTCTTTATTGAACTCCAGGTCAGACGTTTTCAGTGGTCGCATGCATGTGCATGAATATATTCTAAAGAATTGGAAAATTCCGCCTATTCCTGACTGACTTGAGAAATTTACAGCCTTATCATATGAAACTATTAGTAGCAATTTAATATAAGTAATATGAACGTTAAATAGATAATATATACACAAAAACACGCATACACACACACACACTCAAACACAAATAAATACCCCTACAATATAAAGCTTTAATGTAATATCTCTGAATGATTAGCATTTTTTTTTTTTTTGTTTCTTGAGCCCGAAGGACATGAAAACGATTCGTATACATCCCTTTGCCGAACAGAATTTGCTAGGCTTCTGATTTAGAGCGTAGTCTCGGCAGCCAGATACATCCAAATATTTGAAAATATTAACTAACTTTCATTCATAGTAATATGTAAGAACGTTTCCTGTCGAATTAGATAAATTTTAAACTATGATTAGAGACTATAAAAACAAGTCTCTTTTAAAAACCAATGAAGCACAAATCAAAATTTATTTGGCACATGTATGAAACTAAAACCACATCTACCAAATAAAATTAAAGTCCAAGTTTCAAATATTGATTTTTTCTTTAATGATAGACATTCACTATATTTCTCTCATGTTCCTCACTTACAAAATGGTTTCCGTATTTTGCTGTAGTATTGTTCAAGAGAGAGACAAGACAAGAATTATTTTTTTATTCACCTTCAGTGGGTGGGGTAAATAGGACACCGATATATAATGACGTTCCAGAAGAATCATTAAAACGTTCATTTCAATATATTTACTGGACATTGGTTTAAATACTCACGTGAAATACAACTGTATATTTAGTACAAACAGACAATATTAATTCACAAATTCTGCCATTGATTTCCAACAAAACGTATTCTTAATGATTTATGCATAATTGCATTTTAATATCTTTAGAAAGAAACTATCAAAAAATCTGAAAGATGGGTTGATTACATCTGTAAACACTACGTCTTTCCTATGTTTTCTTTAAATATTTTACTACCCCTTCTTTACTAAACTTTTGGATATAGAAAATTTCACCATATTTCTTTTATTGCCCTATTATATTTACAAGACACTGCAACTAAATAGGTTGCAGGGCGCCCGCTCAACAGATATCGCAATCACCACAATAAAAGACACAATGAATTATTCATAAAATATTCAATAAACTATAATGATTATGGAAATATTGAATAGAATTCGAAGAGTAAAGAAATGCTTCAAGCGACGTAAACCATAACATTAGACGAGAACAACGAGGCGGGGAAATGCATGAATATGTAGTTTATTAAGGTAGTAAACCTGAGGGCGATATTAATTGTTTAGAGCGTAGCAGAGAAATGATAAACAGAAGATGATAAAGATAGAAGACAAAAATAGAAAGAGAGAGAGAGAGAGAGAGAGAGAGAGAGAGAGATGGGGAGAATATTGGCGACATAAAGTGAGAGATAAAATATGGAAAAAATATATAATGCAATATTAAAGATATCATGGAGGAGCCTTCAGAGTTTTGTGAAGAGGAGAGACGTTTGAATGGTTTAATGCAGTTATAAGATGCTGTAGAAACAAATTAAGATTAAGAGTTTGAACATTGACGGAGATACGTATTACATGTAGTATAAAAGTGAAAGTAGAAATTACATGCAAACAAATGCGCTTAGAGAGAGAGAGAGAGACAGACAGACAGAGACTTGAGGAGGAGAAAGAGAGAGAAACACAAACATACAGTGAAACACATTTCATCTACAGCTCTCTACATATATATATATATATATATATACGTCTGTGAGAGAGTTCATTTATATACATATACGTAATATCATGTGCATCTAATATATGTATATGTTAGTATATATAATATATATAAACAGATAGATAGTTGTGTGTGTGTCTGTGTGTGTGTTGTTTAGCCGCTGTCTTCGTTCTGGGGCCAGTATAAGATCAATGGGGCATTCATACATATGTTTATATAAATAGAAAAAGATAGAAAGATAGATAGATAGATAGATAGATAGATAGATAGATAGATAGATAGATAGATAGATAGATAGATAGATAGATAGGTAGGTAGGTAGATAGATAGATAACTTTTTATTGTAGCCACACAGGGCTAAACACAGAATAAAAATGGACGAAATACAATGTAGAATTTTTTCTTTTCGCGGTGGGATGGGTGGGGAAAAAAAAAAACCTTTGATCAATAGGGATCTGTGGGTTGTGTGGTGTATAAAAAAGCAATATATATATATATATATAAGGTTCACAGTTTAGGTGTAGCCTTGGAAAGAAAAACCTACAAAAAAGACCAAGGTCACCTCAGACAGTTCGAAAAAGAACACATGCGTAAGTCGCCTTACTTCTCGTTGTCTCTTTTGGTTACAGATTTATGCTTAAAATAGTGTCGTCTTTCATACTGACCATTTTTGCCACTTTTACCCACTTTTTATTAAAACATTCGTTCGACAAAGCCTTCCTCTCTATTCTCATCCTCCTTTTCAAGTGGTACTTGAAAAAGTTGACGAGAGACTGACCAGAGAGGAAGGTGTTTGTTTGCAGTCCTTTCAAACGCGTCCACCACACACATTCTTTCGCCATAGCCATCAGCGTAACGAAAACCGTTTTCCTTTCCCATTTAAAGGAAGGTGGTGGAACAATATTCACGATAGACTCGGCCGATAGGCGAGCCTGACCTACACGTGACAACAGCTGTTCGACGAAGGACCACAGCTCTGAAATATCTGGACACTGCACGAGTGCGTGCTGAACGGTTTCGTCGCTCTGACCGCATCTCGGGCAGGTCGGTCCGGTGATGGTTTTCGAACCGTGTCTGTAGCTCTTCTCTCGAACAGGTAGTGCGTCTCGATAGCACTGCCAAGCCAGGGATTTCTGGAAGTTATCCATAGGCCCCGGCCCGAACGTCGTCCTGAACAGGCGGGTTAGGAATTCTTCGTCGACGCCCACGTTTGCCCCGAGTGTGTCGTCGGACCTCCCCTCCACTAGTCCTCTATAGAACGCTTTAGTCGTTTGTAAGTTGCACAAGTTTGACCCCGGTCGGCAGAGCTGCTGTAGAGCTTGGCGACACTCTCGGTGCCAATCGCCCAGTTTCGGTCTCTTTTTGATCCACGTTTGCAGTTCGGTCAGTGAGACGAGCTGCGGGAAGTCACGCCTCACAAACGGCGCCCACACCTGTTCACCGTCGTCGATGAATTTCCAGAGATGTCGCAGTCTCAGCGCATGCCTGCGCATCATCAACCACGGCATGCCCAGTCCTCCATTCAACGGATGTTGACAGCAAATGGACTTCCTCACCATCGGAACGCCACCCTTCCACAGGAAGCGGAAGAGTATGCGTTCCAGTTTGGTGATGGTGGGGTCGGGACAAGGTACGACGGTCAGGCGGTAATCGATGACGGATGCGATGTACGCGTTCGCCACCTCCACCCGGCCTTTTAGAGACAGCTTTCTCTCAGCCCATGTTTGGCTGAGAGCGACCACTCTACTCGTGATCTCGTCCCAGTTCTTATCCATTTGGAGGTCCGGACTGAACCAGACCCCGAGCAATTTAACCGGTCCGTCCGTCCAGCGTCCCACTACTGAGCTGCAGTCGGACGGCATGGGCTTGCTTCTCCAGGTGCCGAGTAGCAAACCCACTGACTTTTCCGGGTTAATCTTTGCTCCCGTCACCGTTTCGTATTTTCTTAGTGTCTCGCCTATCATCTTGATGTGTTTGTCGCTCGACACTATGACGGTGACACCGTCCGCATATGCCGACACGCTCGTCCCGCAACCCAGTTCCCGTGGGATGCCCCTCAGTGTCGCCAGCTTCCGCAGTAGCGGCTCGAGAGTCAATACATACAGAAGCGCCGACAGGGGACACCCCTGACGGACCGAACGCGTGATGTCAAACGGTTTCGACAGGTGACCGTTCACCCGAATCACCGATCGGATGCCACTATACAAGGCAGCGATCCAACCGCGGAAGACGGGACCGAAGCCAGCCGCCCTGAAGACGGCCGCCAAGTACCGATGGTCGACCCTATCGAAGGCTTTAGACTGATCCAAATTTATCAGCGCCCCACCCATGCCAGGATCCTTAACTACCCTCTCCACAATGTAGCGCATCAGATGGAGGTTGTCATGTATGGTTCTGCCCGGCACGGCGCATGTTTGCGCCCTGTCGACCAGTTTACCAATGACAAGCGCCAACCTCTCGGCTATTACTTTGGCCAAAATTTTCAAATCTGCGTTGAGCAGAGTGATGGGCCTGAAATTATCTATAAAATTCCCCTTGTTTGAGTCTTTCTTCAGCAACGTCACTGCACCTCGGCTCACGAAACCGGGGATTCTCCTGTTTTGTTGCCAGTTGCAGTAGACTGATGCCAAGAGGTCGCCAAACAAGTCTGGCATTCGACAATACAGCTCGTAGGGTAAATCATCCAATCCAGGCGACTTATCCCTCGCGCAGCCCGCCATCGCATCCCACACGTCAGCGGCTGTGATGGGACTTTCACAACACTCCGCTTCTCTTGCCGAGAGCCGCGGCAGGTCGGTCAGGTAGGCACTGAAATCCATCCCCCGTTCCGACCCACCACTCGCACCAAACAGTCGAGCAAAGTGCTGTTGAAAGGCCTCACACATCCTTTCGGGTTCGAGTAAACTGCATCCCTGTTGATTTATTAGAGACCGAATGGTGGATCTGTTGCCACGCTACGCCTCCGCTACCCGGGCCTCTCGCGCAGCTTCAATCCCTTCGTTCCTTAAGGCACGCATTTTAGCTCTGACGACGCAACCTTCGTGCTTGGCGTTGAGGTGTTGGTCGAGGGCCATCCTCGCAGCCAGCACGTTGGTTGCGCTGCCAGTGGTAAGTGCCTCTTCTAGTTTCTTAACTAAGTCTCCCTCTACTCTATTGCGTTCTATCGCTAATTCCTTGCTAAACCTAATTGATTCCGATTTTATTGCCATTTTCAGGGCGTACCACCAGTCGTTGTTAACGACCGCTCCCGTCAGCGCCCTCTTAATTAACTCGCTAATCCGGTTCCTGTAAACCTGTCGCGCTAACAGCGACGCGTTCAGTTTCCAGTAACCGGGACCCTGCCTATGTGTTTTATCTAAGTCGAGCGTACATGTAACAAATTTGTGATCTGTGTAGCTGACTATTTTAAATTGTGGACATCCTACACTATCCCTATCCGCTGTCCTGCATAGAATTCTATCTAGATAAGATCTCGACGATCCGACGCGGTTTGTCCAAGTCCACGTTGGCACGTTCGGATGGTCGAGTCGGAACCTGTCAGACAAATGGAAACGTCTGAGCAGGTCTTTGAGGCTCTTACACCCCCTTCTATTCCTATCCCTTCCCACATAATCTAGATGCGTGTCCAAGGTAGCGTTCCAATCCCCTACTAACAGTAAAGGTCTAGACGTACCCAGGAAAACCTCTAGACGTCTGAAGAAATCCGCCCGACCCGTTAAGGACGGTGCATAAACTGCCATCAGACGGAATGCACACCCATTTCTGCCATCCACGTCCAAGACAACCACCTACCCTCCGGGTCTAGGAATATTGCTCTTACTTTTACCTCTAGACTCTTTCGAAAAAGCACCGCAGTACCTCCACCACCCATGTTCGGCAGACAGGGAGAAAAATAAATGTCAAATTGATTGCCAAACATGGACTCGAGGGCCCGCGGCTTACTGAGTCTGGTTTCACTGATAGCTACTATATCCACGTCCAGTGACTTGATGTCGTTTAGAAGGTAACCTTGCTTCCAAGCCGACGCCAAGCCACGCGCATTCACACAACCTAATTTAAGCATACTTGACATTTACGAAAATTGTGTTTTACACACTATATTAGAAGAGACAAGAGGCAAGAAGTTTTAAAAGTTTCATTTTTTTAATTTAAAAGTTTCATCTAAAAGTTTCATTTTTTTCTTCTTCTTCTTTTGTATTGTTTTTGATGAGGTGTTTGTATAGTTTTTTCGACAGGTATCGTTGATACCCGCCTACCGCATTCGGAAATATTGTTTTCAGTATGTGGTGTTGTGCTTGTGTTATGTGTAAAATTCTGATGTGTTTCGGTGGTGTGGTGTGCGGATGATTGTTTGTCTTAAAGTCATCTTCACAGATGACCATGTTAGATTTGATGTAGTCCATTAATTCTTTATTGTCTGTGTCTATTGCAGTTAGTTTGTGTGTGGTTTACGGGTTCATTACTTTTTTGATTGTCTAGGGGGATGTTGTCCTGAGTTAGATATCTCCCTGCTTACTTCCTTGTTTGGTGGATTTTTTGGATCTTTTTCTTTTACCCCTGTGGCTATTTGCCATTCCGTCGAACTTTCGTCGTCCGACGTATCAGTATGGGGTAGAGGCAAAACATTTGCATTACTATGTATGCTTGTATAAATTGTTGATGTTTTGTGCGGTGTTGTGTTGTTGTGGTGTTAGGGGTAGCATTTGTCTTCTCGTCAGTGTTTTTCTTTTTTTAATTGTTGTCCTGGGTGTGGGTGTGGGTCTATTTTTTGTTAATTCAACATGTTTAATTGGTTGTGAAGTCAACGGTGATTGTGTTGGTACTGTTTCTTTTCTTGGTGATGTTGTTGCGGTTTGTTCGTGGTTTGTTGTTTTTTTCTTGCATTGTTCCATAATTGAGTGTGTTGGTGTTGGTGTTGGCAACAAAGGGATTTTATTTGTTTTCTGATTTGTTCTTTCTTGTTTTTTCTGTACCAGATCGCACTTGGCAATCAAATGTTCGGGGCTGCCACATTTGTAGCATCTAGGCTTTTTGCCTTCTACCACAACATATAGGCATTGCCCATTCTCCAAGTGGATCTTATCCGGTAGGCTCTCGATAGAGGCCCCCTCAATCTGGATGGTCACCACTATTGTCTTCCCACCCCAAATGTCGCCAGGGTACACGGCGGTCTCCAAATATTATATTTTTTAAATGGTAACAGATTTCCCCTGTTATCCATTTGTTAGGAAGCTCGGGAGGTACATTTTTAATTGTGATTCGACTCACTCTCTGGTTTTTGTAGTATGGGATGATGATTTCATCATTTCCCAGAGACTCAGTAGAGTGAGCTTTTGCCACTTCCTGGTTAGGGAAGCGGACCACTACTGTGTTAAACTGGGGACCCTAGTTTATATACTCTTTTTCTTTCATTATGTTTTTTAAACATTTTTCCACATCAGTTTTTTGTAATCTGTTCATTTAGTTTTTTGTTTTTTTCTAATAATTTTATATACAATTGTCTTATTTTCTTTTCTTGCTTTATGTGTTGAGGTGTATGCAGCACTAAATCTTGTCCACGGGTTGTAAAGAGAGCTCTAGTTTCTATGAGCTCTTCATTTGTGAATGTTACTATTTCTTTCTTCTGGCGAAGAGTGTCCGCGAAATTTACTGTTGTTGATTTTTTTGTATTAACATCTTCACTATTAGATAGTTCATTTTTATTGTTGTTCTTGTTGTTGCTGGTTTTTTTGTCAATAGTTTTCGTGCGAGTTTTATTTTTATCATTTATGTTGGTCGTGGTAGTGGTGGTGGTGGTGGTGGTGGTGGAGGTGGTGGTGGTGGTGGAGGTGGTGGTGGTAGCAGTAGTAGTCTAGTGGTTGCTGTTGTTAGTGGTGGTGGTGGCGGTGGTGACAGGGCTGTTACCGCACGTGGTTGCAGCGTTCATTTCACCGATATTTATATTTGCACTTAGCGCTCGGACGTTCTTTTTTTCTCCTATTGTTTCCAAACTAGGAAAATGCTGGTCAATAAAAGAACGCGACCAGCGTTCTACAATAAAATTTCTAGACATTTTCTAATGTCAAGAAGAAAATTACAGAAATGAAATGGGGTTGAAACTGCCCCTAGGGGCGAATTCCTCCCTTGGAAAAGCACTCAAACGAAAGTTGGGTGCCTTACACAACTTATTTACAAAAATGTTCACAAAAATTGAGCTATAAATAGTCAAAATAAACGATTACCTTCGGAGCCGAACTGACATCACGTCCGTCCGTCGATCGATCGATCGATCGATCGATCGATCGATCGATCGATCGATCGATAGATATAGATAGATAGATAGATAGATAGATAGATAGATAGATAGATAGATAGATAGATAGATAGATAGATAGATAGATAGATAGATAGATAGATAGATAGATAGATAGATAGATAGATAGATAGATAGATATGTTTCTTTATTAGCCACACAGGGCTGCACACAGATAGAACAAATTACAAGGTAGAGCTTTTCTTTTGAAGGTATTAAAAAAAAAAAAAAAAAAAAAAAAAAAAAAAAGGAAGGGGGAGGTTCGATCAAAAGGGATCGTAAAAGGAGAGAAAGAGGACAAAAATAAGGGGGGTTAAAAAAAAAAAAAAAAAAAAAAAAAAAAAGGGGGGGAGAGGAAAAAAAATGATCAATAGGGATCGTTATCACAGAAATGTCAATATGAAGTGTAAAGGGGAGGACAGGTGAGGTTTACCCGTGGAAAGAAAAGCCTGCGGAAAAGACCACGGTAACCTCGGTCAATGAAGTCACATTTTATATTTCTTTTTTTTTTTTTTTTTTGCAAATAAGCAACTCTCTGTTTTCGATTTCTGGGTTCATAGGACTATGCTCAAGGTGGCTTCGTCATTCATACGTGCCATTCTTGCTACATTCACACCATCTTTTTTTAAAACATTCGCTAGACAAAACTTGCCTCTCTACTCTCACTTTCCTTTTCAAGTGGTACTTGAAGAAGTTGATGAGAGATTGACCAGAGAGGAAAGTGTTTGTCTCTAATCCTTTCAGACGCGTCCACCAGATACATTCTTTCGCCATAGCCACAAGGATGATGAAAATAGCTCTTCCTTCCCGTTTGAAGGAAGGAGGCGTGACAATATTGACGATAGACTCAGCTGATAAACCGACTCGTCCCACACGTGACAGCAGTTGTTCGACATAAGCCCACAGGTCGGAAATTGTTGGACACTGAACGAGTGCGTGCAGAACGGTTTCGTCGCTCTGACCGCATCTCGGGCAGGTCGGCCCCGTGTTTCTCGAGCCGTGTCTGTAGAGCTTATCCCGAACGGGTAGCGCTTCTCGGTAGCACTGCCAGGCCAGGGATCTCTGGAAGTTGTCCATGGGCCCTGGCCCGAAAGTCGTCCCGAACAGGCGGGTCAGGTACTCCTCGTCGACGTCCAGGTTCGCCCCGAGCTCGTCGTCGTACCTCCCCTCCACTAAACCCCTATAGAATGCTTTGGTTGTGTTGAAGTCACTTAAGGTCGACCCAGGACGGCAGAGTTGCTTGAGAGCAACGCGACACTCGCGGTGCCATTCGCCCTTCCTCGGCCTCTTTTTGATCCACGACTGCAGTTCGGTCATGGAGACGAGCTGCGGGAAAGCGTGCCTCACAAACGGCGACCACACCTGTTCACCGTCGTCTACATAGAGCCAGAGATGTCGCAGTCTCAGCGCGTGTCTGCGCATCATCAACCACGGCATGCCCAGCCCTCCTTTTAACGGGTGTTGACAGCAAATGGATCGCCTGACCATCGGGACGCATCCTTTCCACAAGAAGCGAAAGAGGATGCGTTGTAGTTTGGTGATGGTAGGGTCGGGACAAGGTACGACGGTCAGGCGGTAGTAGATGACGGACGCGATGTACGTGTTCGCCACCTCCTCGCTCGACCTTTTAGGGACAGTTTCCTCTCGGCCCATTGCCGGGCGAGAGTGACCACCCTACTCGTATCTCGTTCCAGTTCTTCTCCACTTGGAGGTCCGGACCAAACCAGACCCCGAGCAACTCAACCGGGCCGTCGGTCCAGCGTCCCACGACGGAGGCGCTGGTGGACGGCATGGGCTTGCTTCTCCAGGTGCCTAGTCGCAAGCCCACTGACTTTTCCCGGTTGATTTTCGCTCCTGTCACCGCTTCGTAGTTTTTCAGTGTCCGCCGACCAGCTCGATGTGCTCGTGGCTAGACACTATGACGGTGACGTCGTCCGCGTATGCAGACACGCTCGTCCCGCATCCCAATTCTCGCGGGATGCCCCTTAGTCGCCAGCTTCCGCAGTAGTGGCTCAAGAGTCAATACGTATAGAAGCGCCGAGAGGGGGCATCCCTGACGGACCGAACGTGCAATGTCGAAAGGTCTCGATAGATGTCCATTTACGCGAATTACCGAACGGATGCCTCTGTACAAGGCAGCTATCCAGCCGCGGAAGACGGGACCGAAACCAGCCGCTCTCAGGACTGCCTCCAAGTATCGATGGTCTACCCTATCAAAGGCTTTTGATTGATCCAAGTTGATCAGGGCCCCACCCATGCCAGGTTCGTTAACTACCCTGTCTATGATGTAGCGCATCAGATGGAGGTTGTCATGGATGGTCCGGCCTGGCACGGCGCATGTTTGCGCCTTGTCGACCAGTTTCTCGATGACAAGCGCCAACCTCTTGGCTAGCACCTTGGCCAAGATAGATAGATAGATAGATAGATAGATAGATAGATAGATAGATAGATAGATAGATAGATAGATAGATAGATAGATAGATAGATAGATTGATAGATAGATATGTTTCTTTATTAGCCACACAGGGCTGCACACAGATAGAACAAATTACAAGGTAGAGCTTTTCTTTTCTTTTGAAGGTATTAAAAAAAAAAAAAAAAAAAAAAAAAGAAGGAAGGGGAGGTTCGATCAAAAGGGATCGTAAAAGGAGAGAAAGAGGACAAAAATAAGGGGGGTTAAAAAAAAAAAAAAAAAAAGGGGGGGGGAGGAAAAAAAATGATCAATAGGGATCGTTATCACAGAAATGTCAATATGAAGTGTAAAGGGGAGGACAGGTGAGGTTTACCCGTGGAAAGAAAAGCCTGCGGAAAAGACCACGGTAACCTCGGTCAATGAAGTCACATTTTATATTTCTTTTTTTTTTTTTTTTTTTTGCAAATAAGCAACTCTCTGTTTTCGATTTCTGGGTTCATAGGACTATGCTCAAGGTGGCTTCGTCATTCATACGTGCCATTCTTGCTACATTCACCCATCTTTTTTTAAAACATTCGCTAGACAAAACTTGCCTCTCTACTCTCACTTTCCTTTTCAAGTGGTACTTGAAGAAGTTGATGAGAGATTGACCAGAGAGGAAAGTGTTTGTCTCCAATCCTTTCAGACGCGTCCACCAGATACATTCTTTCGCCATAGCCACAAGGATGATGAAAATAGCTCTTCCTTCCCGTTTGAAGGAAGGAGGCGTGACAATATTGACGATAGACTCAGCTGATAAACCGACTCGTCCCACACGTGACAGCAGTTGTTCGACATAAGCCAAAGGTCGGAAATTGTTGGACACTGAACGAGTGCGTGCAGAACGGTTCGTCGCTCTGACCGCATCTCGGGCAGGTCGGCCCCTGTTTCTCGAGCCGTGTCTGTAGAGCTTATCCCGAACGGGTAGCGCTTCTCGGTAGCACTGCCAGGCCAGGGATCTCTGGAGTTGTCCATGGGCCCTGGCCCGAAAGTCGTCCCGAACAGGCGGGTCAGGTACTCCTCGTCGACGTCCAGGTTCGCTCCGAGCTCGTCGTCGTACCTCCCCTCCACTAAACCCCTATAGAATGCTTTGGTGTGTTGAAGTCACTTAAGGTCGACCCAGGACGGCAGAGTTGCTTGAGAGCAACGCGACACTCGCGGTGCCATTCGCCCTTCCTCGGCCTCTTTTTGATCCACGACTGCAGTTCGGTCATGGAGACGAGCTGCGGGAAAGCGTGCCTCACAAACGGCGACCACACCTGTTCACCGTCGTCTACATAGAGCCAGAGATGTCGCAGTCTCAGCGCGTGTCTGCGCATCATCAACCACGGCATGCCCAGCCTCCTTTTAACGGGTGTTGACAGCAAATGGATCGCCTGACCATCGGGACGCATCCTTTCCACAAGAAGCGAAAGAGGATGCGTTGTAGTTTGGTGATGGTAGGGTCGGGACAAGGTACGACGGTCAGGCGGTAGTAGATGACGGACGCGATGTACGTGTTCGCCACCTCCGCTCGACCTTTTAGGGACAGTTTCCTCTCGGCCCATTGCCGGGCGAGAGTCACCACCCTACTCGTTATCTCGTTCCAGTTCTTCTCCACTTGGAGGTCCGGACCAAACCAGACCCCGAGCAACTCAACCGGGCCGTCGGTCCAGCGTCCCACGACGGAGGCGCTGGTGGACGGCATGGGCTTGCTTCTCCAGGTGCCTAGTCGCAAGCCCACTGACTTTTCCCGGTTGATTTTCGCTCCTGTCACCGCTTCGTAGTTTTTCAGTGTCTCGCCGACCAGCTCGATGTGCTCGTGGCTAGACACTATGACGGTGACGTCGTCCGCGTATGCAGACACGCTCGTCCCGCATCCCAATTCTCGCGGGATGCCCCTTAGAGTCGCCAGCTTCCGCAGTAGTGGCTCAAGAGTCAATACGTATAGAAGCGCCGAGAGGGGGCATCCCTGACGGACCGAACGTGCAATGTCGAAAGGTCTCGATAGATGTCCATTTACGCGAATTACCGAACGGATGCCTCTGTACAAGGCAGCTATCCAGCCGCGGAAGACGGGACCGAAACCAGCCGCTCTCAGGACTGCCTCCAAGTATCGATGGTCTACCCTATCAAAGGCTTTTGATTGATCCAAGTTGATCAGGGCCCCACCCATGCCAGGTTCGTTAACTACCCTGTCTATGATGTAGCGCATCAGATGGAGGTTGTCATGGATGGTCCGGCCTGGCACGGCGCATGTTTGCGCCTTGTCGACCAGTTTCTCGATGACAAGCGCCAACCTCTTGGCTAGCACCTTGGCCAAAATTTTCAAGTCTGCATTAAGCAGAGTGATGGGCCTAAAGTTATCTATTACATTTCCCTTGTTTAGATCTTTCTTCAGCAGTGTTACGGCTCCTCGGCTCACAAAACCAGGAATGCTCCCGTTTTGCTGCCAGTTGCAGTACACCGCCGCCAAGAGATCCCCAAACAAGTCTGGCATACAATTGTAAAGCTCGTAGGGTAGACCATCCAAACCCGGTGATTTGTCCCTCGAGCATTCTGCCATCGCTTCCCGCACTTCCGCCGCCGTGATGGCACCTTCGCAGCACCCTGCCTTTCTTGTCGAGAGTCGTGGTAGGCTATGTAGGTAGGCACTGAAGTCCACCCTACGTTCTTGCCCTCCACTCGTTCCGAACAGTCGGGCAAAATGCTGCTGAAAGGCCTCACACATTTTACTTGGCTCGAGCAATTCGCGCCCCTGTTCATCTACCAGTGACCGAATGGTGGCTTTGTTGCCCTGTTGCGCCTCTGCCACCCGGGCCTCTCTCGCGGCTCCAACACCTTCGTTCCTTAGAGCACGCATCCTAGCTCTGACAGCACATCCTTCGTGTTTGGCGTTGAAGTGTTGGTCGAGGGCCAACCTCGCCGCCAAAACGTCGGATGCGATGCCGCTTCTAATTGCCTCTTCTAGCTTCTTAACTAGCTCACCCTCTACTCTATTTCTATCTATGGCTAGTGCTTTGCTGTACTAATCGCTAATCGCTGCTTTTACTGCTCTCTTGAGGGCAAACCACCATTTGTTGTTGATGATGGCTCCCGTCAAAGCCCTCTTTACTAGTGTGCTAATCCGGTCTCTGAAAACTTGTCTCGATGGGAAAGACGCGTTTAGTTTCCAGTATCCGGGACCCTGCCTAAGTGTCTTACCTAAGTCTAGCGTACATGTCACAAGTTTGTGATCCGTGTAGCTGACTATGTGGAATTGTGGACATCCTATGCTATCTCTATCTACTGTCCTACACAGTATCCTATCTAGATACGATCTCGACGACCCGATGCGGTTGCTCCATGTCCACGTTGGCGCATTCGGGTGGTCTAGTCGAAACCTGTCAGACAGTTGAAAGCGTCTGAGCAGGTCTCTGAGGCATTTGCATCCCCTATTCCTATCTCTACCCACGTAGTCTACATGCGTGTCCAAGGTAGCATTCCAATCCCCCACTAAGAGTAAAGGACGAGACGTTCCCAAGAAAACTTCTAGACGTTGAAAGAAATCCGCCCGACCTGTTAAGGGCGGTGCGTAAACTGATACGAGCCGAAAAGCGCACCCATTGCTGCCGTCGACATCCAGGACGACCAGTCTACCCTCCGGGTCTACGAATATTGTCCTTACATTGAGATCCAGACTCTTGTGAAAAAGTACCGCGGTGCCACTACCGCCCATTCTCGGCAGACAGGGGAAAAATAAATGTTGAACTGTCCGCCAAACATGGTCTTTAGGGCCCCGCGATTGTGGAGTCTGGTCTCGCTTATGGCTATGATTTCTAACTTATGTGACTTTATGTCATTTAAGAGGTACCCTTGTTTCCAAGGGGACCCCAAGCCACGCGCATTTACACAACCAATCTTGATCATAGTTCTAATGAATTAGAATACAGAGGGTTACTTACTGCTCGAAAGTTTTTGCTTTCTCCTCCGTTGGTTTGTCCTCGAGAAGATCCCAGTACAGTTTCTTTGTGAGATATTTTTGGCATTTACCAACCGCACTGGGGAAAATGCCTTTGAGTGTGTGGTGCAGACTTTTGGAGATGTGTATTATTTTGATGTGGTCTGGTGGTGTTGTGTATGGGTGGTTGTTTGTTTTTATGTCATCTTCTGTTATGTTTGTTTTTGATTGGATGTATTCCATCAAATTTGTGTTTTTGGTGTCTATGGCTGTGAGCATGTTTGCTGTATATGTTTTTTGTGTGGTGGGTGGCTGTTGTTTGCGTTGGGTTTTGAAATGTCTTCGGGAGATGTATTTCCCCCTGCTTTGTTCGTGTTTGCATTTGGTTTGGTTGTGTTTCTGCTCTTTATTTTCCTTCTTTTTGTAGCTATTTGCCATTCCTCACTGGTTTCGTCTTCCGACGAAATTTCTGAGGAATCAGAAGGGGGTAGGGGTATGTTGTGGGCTTCTATGTATGTCTGTGTAAGTGGTTGTGTTGTTGTTTTCGTTGTTGTTGGTTGTTGAGTTTTGTGTGTGTGATTGAGTGCGGTATAAGGGATGGGGATCAGTTTGTGTGTGTTTTCTTTGTTTTTCTGTTCCTTTGGGTTTTGCTGTTGATGGTAGTGTTGGTATTTTTCCAGGTGTCGAGTGGTTTTTGGTTGATGACGGATTAGCTTGGTGTGCTTCTCTTGTCGTCTTCTGTGTTGATGGTGGTGTGGGTATAGAGCTTTTTTTTTTTCCGGAGTGCTTTGGTTGTGGTAGTGGTTGTTGTTGTTGCTCTTGGTGTGCAGTGGTTGGGCACGTCTTTTTCAAGTGTGTTTCGCTTCCACACAAATAGCAGCGTGGTCGCCTGCCTCTACCACTATATAGAGTTTGTGTAGCCTCCTGGCAGTTCTATAGCGGTGGGTATCTTCTCTCTTGCTGCTTCATCCAATTGAAGCAGGAATTCGATTGATTTGCCCACATAGTCTTTCTCTCCTAGAACCGCGATTTCCAGGATGTTTGTCTCTGACATTGTCTCTGACATTTCAAAGCAGATGGCAGAGACCACCCATTGTGTTTCGACATCAAATGGTATGTTTTTTTTTTGGACTTTCGTGACCCTTTTGTTTAAATAGACTGGTATCATTACCAAGTCGTCCGAATGTAGCTCCAATGTGGAAAAACGTTTTGCTAAACTTTCGTTGAGGAAACGTACTTGGACTGTACCAAATTTGTTTCCCCAACTGATATATTCCTTGGAGTCCCATACAGGACGAAGGCATTTATCGATTTTTTCCTGCGGTGCATTTTCTGTTCTTCTTGTTTTTTTGTTTATTACTTTATAAATTATTGTTTTTTTTTGCGTGTTTTCCACGATGTGTTGTGGAATATGAAGGTGCAATTTGTCTCCTTCTTTGGAGAAGAGTGCCTTTGTGCGGTTTATCTCTTGTGTGGTGAATGTTACAATTGTTCTTTTTTGTTTTGTTACGTCCGCAAAATTCGTTTTGAATTTGGCAGTAGAAGTGTTATTGTGGCAGTGTTAATTGAAGTCATGGTAGTGGTGTTGGTGTGGGCGGTATTAGCAGCAGAAGGCTTGGATGTAGCATTTGAGTAGTCGTAGTAGTGGTGTTGGTGTTGGCGGTGTTGTCTTTGGTAGGCGGCTTTGTGCCAATTTCGTTGTTGTTGTTGTTGGTGGTGATGGTGGTGGTGCTGGCATTCATGTTTTCGTTTGTATTCATTTTTGAAATCCCTTTCTCTGTCCCTTTATCATCAACAAGTGGTGTGGGGAGTGAGGGGAAAATCTAAGTTAATGTCTTTGGTCGCGGCGATGGTGAATGCGACGTTAGATTTGTTGTTGTTGTTGTTGGTGGTGGTGATGGTGGTGACAGCGGTGTTCACGCTGCGATGTTTAGCAGCTAGTGGTAGCAATAGTGTTTTGCTACCGTTCTGCATGACTGGCGGGCTAGCCACGTGGTTTCTAGTTGCCATTTTCAAAATGAAAAATGGCTAAAAAACCCACGAAATTTTGAAAGTTTTTTTTTAATTTCGCCCATACAGGGGCGGAATTCTACGTGAATAATTCTCAGGTTTTTTAGTGAATGAATTTGCACAACGATTAAAACAAATATTTGACAACAAGGAGTTTTAAACATGTAAAAGTGGCCAACTTACTTGGAGCCGATATGACTAGCGTCCGTCCATTGTGATAGATAGATAGATAGATAGATAGATAGATAGATAGGCAGACATGCAAACAGTTAGATAGTCTGTCAGTCGAATTATAGGGATGTTACGCTGAAGAATTACTTAATCATTTTTGCAGAGCACATATATTTTAAGAAAACTAGTGATAGATTTTGAAGATTTTTGCCTTTCTTTATATATCGGACTGTAGTATATTTAGTTTTTATTTTAGATTTATACAGTCTCTGGAAAGTTTGTTTCTTCATGGCATCTGTAGCTATTTTTCAAGATAGTTTGGTTGTAAGATATGTCAAAGGTAGCCACGGTGTTGACTTACTTTAGGTACATTAGGCTATATGTTAGGCGCAGGAGTGGCTGTGTGGTAAGTAGCTTGCTAACCAACCTCATGGTTCTGAGTTCAGTCCCACTGCGTGGCATCTTGGGCAAGTGTCTTCTGCTATAGCCCCGGGCCGACCAATGCCTTGTGTGTGGATTTGGTAGACGGAAACTGAAAGAAGCCTGTCGTATATATGTATATATATATATATATATGTGTGTGTTTGTGTTTATCCCACTAGCATTGCTTGACAACGATGCTGGTGTGTTTACGTCCCCGTCACTTAGCGGTTCGGCAAAAGAGGCCGATAGAATAAGTACCGGGCTTACAAAGAATAAGTCCCGGGGTCGATTTGCTCGACTAAAGGCGATGCTCCAGTATGGCCGCAGTCAAATGACTGAAACAAGTAAAAGAGTAAAAGAGTAAAGAGTATAATATAATAATAACAATGAAGTTATTGTATGCGGCGTCAAATGCATTGTAGCTTGCATAAGAGAGAAGATAGAAATGCAATCATAAATGAAGTAAAGAGAGAGAGGAATGAAAGCCAAATACGCATGCCATACACAGAATAAAGCACTGAAAATAAAACACAAAATTTGAAGAATAAAAGTGTCACAAAGAAGAAAGAATGCATAGGCACGTCAGAAGTAATGTTGACGAATTTGGCGAAGCATGGAATTTTTGATGTTTGAAGGATCGTAATAGCTCACTGCCACAGTTAGACTGTCACATGCTTCGATAATTCTGAGTGTGGAACAATGTTCTAAAAGTCATGGTCGTTACGCAGGGTTTTTTTTATTTTTAGGTTTCTTTCTTGCTTTCTGTTTTGAAATTACATGCATGGCAAGTATGTGGGACATAATTATTTAAAAATTGTGGCCGAAATTTTTGTTGAAATAATGGTAGAAAGCTGTGTATCCTTGAGGGCGAATAACTGAGTTGCTGCTCGGGAGAAAGATATACCGGGCAATATTGCAATATGGTGCATTGGTAGAGAATCCAATGACTGTGAAAATTACAGAAAAAGAGATAGATTGGATTTTACACTTAGTGACTCTATTATCGTTTTTCAATCGGAGTTAGTCCCAATTCCTCTTTCAATCGGAGCCCTAATTGCTGATAGGCTATGCATTCACTTCCTTCAGGGGATGAAAAGTTTATCAGTTACACTACTTAATAAACATTACATAAACACACGCACACACACACACATACACACATATACACACACAAGCACACACAAACACATACACACACACACACGTACACGTACACACACACACACACATATATATATATATATATATATATATACATGCTTATATGGGAACAGAACGTCACCGACGGTGCAAATGAAATGAAATGCGTAAACAAACGAGGGAAAACGAGTGAAATGCGTAAACGAGGAAAAATAGGTGGGAAACTGGACAAGTAAACACAGAGAAAGGGCCCTTCATCAGTTGTCGGATGCCTATCTGTTCCTCATTTCGAGCAATCAACGACAATATGAGTCTTCAAAGACAGTTACTCCGTAAATTCTAAAAGAAAATTTTGGATTTATGGAGGGTCAAAGTTGGGAACAAAACAAATTACAGTGGAGATATACAAGGAAACCGAACGAAAACAAACATGGAGGGTCATTATACCGGAATGAGCGAGAGGGAGAGAGGGTGAAGGAGAGAGATTTGTATGTATGTATGAATGTATGCATGTATACATTCAGAGTTTGAGATAAAGTTGACTGTCTGCATACAAAAAGAGGAAAATACGATATCTTATATAAACATAAATATGTTTAAAAAATTCCAAAAATATCATCTAGTGTATGACCAAGAATAGTTTACTGAAAGAAGCTGCCCTCAGCCTCTCCCATGGTCATAAGACTACTCCGGAACCTGACCTATATATTCCTCTTAATTAACTTGCTGCTTGAAACATCCTCGAACACCTCTTTTATTTTGGTCTCCAGCTCGGCGTTGGTGTTGTTGTCTTTCTCATAAGCGTCCCACCGATACTAAGCGAAGACATTAAAATCGGGGCTTGTAGGACAGAAGCTGAGGGTTGTAAACTCATAGAAATTCTTCGAAAACCACTCATGTTTGTTTCCGGAAGTATTGCAAGAGCGGAAACATGCGCCCACTCATATGGCCTTCCAAAAGTAAGGGTTGGAATATTGACACCAGCAGTTTTAGATAGCCCTCTGAAATGAGCCTAAGCACTATTCATAAGTTGTTGGATGAATTCCAGTATGCTGACAGTGAAAATGCTGTACTGCGTCTCACTGCTGGCCACATCTTCATAGAGTCCGTGGCATCTGTCCATGTCACGTCTTATAGTATTTCTAGTGTTCATAGGATATTGACCAGCAGTCATGATCTCGGCACTTGGACAACTGGTGTGAATCTTCATGATACATGTATCTCTTTTTCCAATATGCAGATTGTTTCAACTCTCCTGTGCCAGGTATCTAGAACTTTAACGTTTATGCTGACCAACGCCGTTGACTGTTCACCCACTCATCAAGTTGTACCAGAAGAAAATAGATATAAAATAGTCAAATTACTTCAAACGCTTTGTGTGTATATATATAATATATAATATATATATATATATGTGTGTGTGTGTGTGTGTGTGTGTGTGTTTGTAAGAGATTATATATGTATACACACATACACACACACACACACACATATATATATATATATATATATATAAATTCCAATACGAATTTCTGTCACACTTTGACCACCTCTCTCATTATTCAGTGACACTTCTATTATTCCTCTTGTTCGGGTGAGAGTAACAGTAGGTATAGAGACGGTGAGGGAGGTAGTAGTTTGACGGTTGTGATAGAAATGGGGGTGACAGTATTAGTATAAGGTGTAGTTGTGATACAGGCGGAGGCGATGGTGATGATGATGGCGGTGGTGGTAGTGACGGTGATGGTCACCGGGAAATTTAGGTATAACGTTGATAGTAAATGATGTGAAAGACAGTAGTGGAGGAGAAGGCGGCGAAGTCATAGGTGTTGATGGTGGTGGCGTCAGGAGTCTGAATGGCGTGTGTATGCCAGTTGTAGTGGCGATGGTCGTGATATTGATGACGGTGATAATTGAAACCAATTATCAGAAAGAGAGATAGAGAAAGAAAGAAAGAAAGAAAGAAAGAAAGAAAGCGGTTTGACAAGAAAATATATACTGCACCCCCACTTCCGAATTGGAAGACAAAAAATTGTTTATCATGCAGCGTTGCAATATGCTCCAAGTCGACAAATTATATCATTGTTTTGATGAAAATTGCTCATTACTTGAAAAACATTGGTCAAGATTAATAAAATATTTATATGTAATCAAAGTGTCATTGTGGGGTACAATACACAATGCTGAGCTCTCAACCGGGCGGTTTTAAGGTAGTGTGTATATATATATATATATATATAATATATATATATATATATATATATATATTATATATATATATTCAGCAATATTGTCGCCAACTAACATTAAGGCATCTACGAACATTAGGTTAGTTAAACCACAGTTGTGATATATTTCAGCTTCTAAGCGCAAATTCACTCCCACTACAATGGAGTAAATTTTATGGTCAAAAAGTTTTAAAAAACCTCAGCAGAGTTATCTATCTTTGGTATTCACGATTAATAATGAAGCTGCCTCTACGAATCTGACAGGAAGCAATATTGGGCAAATATGGTGATTTTATCATAAAACGGAACTTTTAAAGGCAGTGGATCTGCCTTTACAAGTTTAAATATGTTACATATTTCACCGAACCTAAAGTTCGACTATCTTATATATAAATGACAATTTTTGTCTGTCTAACTGTTACCGTCTTGCAGGCTACACCATTGAACCAATCTTCACGAAACTTTGCATACATGTTAATTATACGCTAATAGGATTTAAATAAATATCTATAATGGGCCCAACCACAACCTAAGAGGAGCTGGGCTATTATTTGATAAAATGAGTAGGGTGCAAAAAGTGTTAGTGCAAGGGAAATATAGTGGCATAGTGAATGTAACTGATATCAGGGAAGGGAAGAACAGCATTGTGTAAGTAACAAATGTGGAATGACAGTGGGATGTAACGTTAATACAGCTCTCATATACACACAACGCTGTATACATTCTTTCATAAATGCATATATACATGCACGCACACACTGCACACACTCACACACTCACTGCACACACACATGCACATAAGTACTTTTAAACCGCACTTTTAAATAGCTTAAAGGAGGGACGGAATAGGTAGCTTTTCTATTGCCCATCGCAAAGAAACACTGACACACTGATACACACATACATACATATATATATATAATATATATATATATATATATATATATATATATATATATATATACATATATATGTACGTACATACATGCATGCATACATACATACATACATACATACATACAAATATATGTCTATTGTTCACCATTGTAAACTCGTTATTACCTGTGTGTAAGTTTGCAAATGTGGGTGTGTGTGTGTGCGTCACGTCCTGTAACTGTCTGTCTCTCTACTTTTGTTTGGTCCTCCCTGTTGCTGTTACATATTGCGAAATTTCAAAATTAGGCAAAAATTTTGAAATTTGTTATTTTGAAATAAATTCTCCACGTTAAATCCAATTTTGTTATTTATTTGTTTCAGAAAAATTGCAGAAAAATCTTACTGGGTTTTAAATTTAATCAATTTCACATAATCAGTAAACAGGATTTGGACGTTGACTGTTTATGCATTTTTGTATAGTCGCCTATCACAAAATGAATGCAAAATCATTAACGGGTTTGGATTTTTATTAACCAAACGAAAGCAATGCATTACGACGACGTAATTCATAAGAACGTCTGAAGGTTTAATAGGTTTTAATGAAAAAATTCATATGAAATGCTCGAACAGACATGTTCATGATTTAAAATGTTAAAAATCCTAAACGAAGCCTTTTTGCTAAAAATCTCACAAATCTCTCCTGATCAAAAGGCCTATCTTTCGGGGAAGTCATTGTCTGACATGGAAGAAACAAAAATTGTGTGAAATATTATACAATATTATATAGAAATATTTGTCTTCTGACTTTTTCTTACGCATGCTGACCACTGGTGAAAATTATTATTATTTTTTAATAATGTGTAGCCTGTATTTATACAGTTGAATATTTCGATTCTTCGGCCGGGTTTCACGCTGTCGAATTTATTCACTGTGGTAAAAATGTGACTAGGAGCGATACTTTGAGGATATTTAATTTGAATTCATGATGTATAAAGTTGGAACTAGGTATGCATGTGTTTTTTCGTTATGTATTGTGGATTGCTAATTAATCAATTGATTAACTAATTAATTGACGTAATTGATCAATGAGGTGAAAATCATGGGTATAAGATTAACTAATTTCTTTCATTCATTTAAATATCCCGGCAACCTACAAGCAACGTGCCTTTATAGGAGAATCTTCCTTTTCGTGGTATGGGTCTTGACTGCCCATTTTAGCATGTAATAAATTCATATGATTGATTCCTCTCCGTGTATGAAATCTTATGCACTATGATATATATATATAAGAAATTAAAAAAGGAAAATACGCACACTTAAATGGTTTTAATATAATTTTTAATATATCGACCGGTTTCGCTATCGCTATTCATGATATGTTTAATTTATATGAATATATATATATATATATATATAATATATATATATATATATATATATTTCCATGATCCAACTGTACTTAAGAATTCATTAAATAAATTACCAATTCTTTCGTGTTAGGATATTCAATTGCTAAAAATAAAATAATAAAGAGAAGCAGTTAAAAAGTAATATACGTTATAAATGAGATGTAGTAAGGTCTCAGTGTGAATGAATATATGTATATCTGTGTGTTTTTGTGTATGTGCGTATGTGCGTCTTGGGTGTGTGTTCGCGCGTCTTTTTCTGTACGTGTGCATATCTACTTTGCGTTTCTCTCTATATAAGTATTTATGGATATATATGGATGTATATATGTCTGCTCCAATTTAATTCTTAAATATATACATATATGAATGTATGCATGTATATCTATATATCTATATATCTATATATATAT
>NC_043004.1:56511378-56526378 GCF_006345805.1 Octopus sinensis | reverse complement strand
AAACAAAAACAGTAAACTGCACCATCCTTATTTTCAGTGAGAGTAAATAGGCACTTGAATTATTTTCTAACTTCGAACACCAAGAAGGAATCCAATGGGGTGGTCGAAAATATTCTCTCTGGGATAAAGCAAAGATTGAGATCACAGCTTTTCCAAGACACAGAATATGGAATACCAATGGTGTGTATTCTTCTTAGATTGAGACTGGTAGACGATGTTAGATTGCAGCTAGGACTTGTGATATACTCTTTTACTCTTTACTCTTTTATGTGTTTCGGACATTTGACTGCGGCCATGCTGGAGCAGCGCCTTTAGTCGAGCAAATCGACCGCGGGACTTATTCTTTTGCCGAACCGCTAAGTGACGGGGACGTAAACACACCAGCATCGGTTGTCAAGAAATGCTAGGGGTACAAACACAGACACACAAACACATACACATACATACATATACATATATATACATATATACAACAGGCTTCTTTCAGTTTCCGTCTACCAAATCCACTCACAAGGCATTGGTCGACACTTGCCCAAGATGCCACGCAGTGGGACTGAACCCGGAACCATGTGGTTGGTTAGCAAGCTACTTTATTTCATATAATTTGCCATTTAGGCATTTACAAAGAGGGGACAAATAAGGACAGACAAATATAAAGGGTGAAGTAGCTTAACACAGTTGCAATTTTCGAATGAAATTACGGATAAGATTATAAACAATGAATTTTACGAAGACAATGTTTAAAAATATTAATGATCATGTCGAAGGACGGACACCCAGCCATCCGGGTAGAACCTTTACTTTCTGATCCGGTCACTCTTACCTGGTGCCAAACATACCCATCTTGCACACCACAGGCTTCCATCTTTTCACAAACATATTTCGTGACAGACACCTCTTCTCCAGCCTGATTTTGCTACTGAGGTGGTAACTAAAAAAGTTAATCAACCCCTGGCCGGTGACAAAGGTGCCTGTCACTATACCTTTCGTACGCGTCTTCCATACTGTTTCTTTCAGTATGGCTACTACACAGAAAAAACAAGCCTTTCTTTCCCTGTTAAGGAAAGGGGGCGGCACAATCTCGATGATAGACTCAGCTGATAGCTGTACACTTCCCATCACTGACAACAGTTGTTCAACAAAAGCTATCAGTCCCGATAACTCCGGACACTCCACGAATGCGTGCAAGACGGTCTCCCTATCCTGCTCACATCGCGGGCATGTCGGCGAGACGGCACTACCGTGCCTTGACAGCTTGTCGCGAACAGGTAAAGCCGCACGGAAACACTGCCAGGCCAGGGATTTCTGGTAATTATCCAGATACCCCGGCCCGAACGTCCTCCGGAACAGGTTGACCAACTGATTTTCATCGTAGCCCAGGGTCTCCCCCAAGGCGTCTTCGGACTTAATCTCAACTAACCCGCTATAGAAATCCGTGGTGGAACTCCTGTGGCCGGCGTTGCCCACCCGAGATAGTAGCTGGAGCGCCTGATGGCACTCCAAATGCCATTCACTCAGTTTAGGTCCCCGCTTGATCCATGCACCGATGTCCGTTAGGGATGTTAACTGGGGAAGGTAGAACCGGACGTGCGGTGACCACACCTGCTCTCCATCCAGGTAAAGCCAGAGGTGCCTCAACCTTAACGCGAGTTTTCGCATCCTCAGCCAAGGCATCCCAAGCCCACCCTTTAGCGGTTTCTGGCAGCAGACAGAGCGCTTTACAAGTGGCTTTCCACCTTTCCACAAAAATCGGAAAAGGATTCCCTCCAACTTGTTCAGCCACAAATCGGGGCAAGGCACCACGGTCAGACGGTAGATGATTACTGATGCTATAAACATCTGCACCACCTCCGCCTTCCCTAGCAGGGAAAACGCCCGCCCAGACCAGGTCTGGGTTAGAGCGGTCACCTTGTTGGCCACCTCACTCCAATTTTTCTCAATCTGGAGGTCTGGCCCGAACCAGACTCCGAGCAGCTTAACAGGACCTTCCGTCCAACGCCCTACGACGTTATTGGACGGCATCGGCTTGCCCCTCCAGGTGCCGAGTTGCAAACCGACTGACTTGTCCTTGTTAACCTTTGCTCCTGCCACCGCCTCGTAGCTTTAGATGGCCTCTTCCACCACTGGAAGCTGGCCTTCGTCTGCCACGATGATGGAGGTGTCATCCGCATACGCCGTAGCTCCTCTTCCACACCATAGATCATGCGGCGCGCCCCCTAGTGCCTCCAACTTCCGCAGCAAAGGCTCAAGAGCCAATACGTATAGGAACGAGGACAGGGGACACCCTTGACGAACTGAACGCTCGATCCTGAACGGCTTCGAAAAGGAACCGTTCACCTTGACTACAGACTCGATGTCGCTATACAAAGCAGCGATCCAACCTCGAAAGGTCGGGCCTAGGCCAGCCACTCCGAGGACCGCCGCCAAGTACCGATGGTCGACCCTATCAAATGCTTTGGACTGGTCTAAATGTACCAGTGCTCCCCCTGCGCCAGAAAGCTTCCCCACCCTCTCTAAGGAGTAGCGTATAAGGTGGAGATTGTCGGAGATCGTTCTGCCGGGGATAGCGCACGTTTGCGCTTCCCCGACAAGTTTGTCCACGACCCGCGCCAACCTTTTTGCTAGCACCTTGGCCAGAATCTTTAACTTTGTGTTCAACAGAGTTATGGGCCTGAAGTTCCCTATCTCGTTCCCTTGTTCGGGTCCTTCCTGATCAACGTCACCGCCCCCCGGCTTCAGACTTGGAAATTCTCCCATTCTGCTGCCAGTTGGCGTAGACGCTAGCCAGTAGGTGCCCGAACAAGTCTGGCATACTTTTATAAAATTCATAGGGCAGACCATCGAGACCCGGTGATTTCTCCCCGGGGCACTTTCCCAACACCTCGATTACTTCCTCGATTACTGTGATTGGCCCTTCACAGCACTAGGCCTCTCGTGTCGAGAGGCGCGGGCCACCAGACAGGAAGTCCCTAAGGGCCTCACCATGATCCAGCGTCCCGCACCTCCCGAACAACTCGGCGAAGTGCTTGTGAAGTGCCTCACACATCTCGTTCCGCTTCTTGATCGTGCATCCGTTTTCATCAACAAGAGACCCAAATGTGGCATCGTTTCCACGCTGTGTTTCTATCGTACGGGCCCATCCGGCAACATTAATTCCCTCACGGCCCAATGCTCGTACTTTAGCCCGAACTCTACATCCCTCATGTTTGGTTTTGAGGTGACGGTCTAATGCCGTTCTCGCCGCTAAAATGTGAGATGCAGAGCCCAACCTCAACGCTCCCTCTAAGTTCTTAACTAGTTGCCCTTCTATTCTAGCCCTATCTAGTCTTAGTTGTTTACTAAATCTAATGGACTCGAATCGAATGGCTCTTTTGAGGGCGAACCACCACCGGTTATTAACCACGGCTCCGGTTAACGCCCTCTGCACTAACACCTTAATCCGGCTACGGTATGCCTCGCGTGTCAAAATAGACTTGTTCAGCTTCCAGTAGCCGGTTCCTATCTTAAGTGTGCTATCTATGTCCAGTCTACACGTGACCATTCTATGGTCAGTATAGGGCACCTGGACGAGCTGTGGACAACTAAAACTAGACTTATCTCTAGTTCTTATCACTATCCTGTCTAGATAAGACTTGAACCTTCCGTCGCCACTCATCCAGGTCCACTCTGGGACGTTCGGAGGGTCAAGTCTGTAACGATCTGCCAGCTGAAACCGCTTAAGCAGATCCACGAGACGTGAGTTCACTTTCCTATAGATCGAGCCAACGCTATCGATGTGTACGTCAACGATAGCATTAAAGTCCCCTAATATCACTAAAGTCTTCGACGTCACGAGAAAGCCCTCTAGGCGCCGATAAAAATCAGTTTGGAAACCTCTAGCACAAGGTGCATAGAGTCCGATCAACCTGAAGGCCTTTCTGCTGTATGTCACATCAAGGACGACCAGCCCACCTTCTGGGTCTACATAGACTGTACTTGTCTGCAGAGCCAAGTCTTTACGGATCAGTACCACTACGCCCCCTCGCCCTCCGGTCTGGCCAGGAGACATGATTTTCTCGTAGCTATTCAGGAGAGGCGAGAAGGTTTGTAGGCTGTCCAGCTTGGTCTCTGTAGCAACCATCACATGTATATCATGTGATCTGAGGTCTTCGAGGAAACAAGCCTGCTTCCACTTCGAACTCCTCTTTCTTCAGATAGTGCGGCAAGTTCGCGATATGCCGGATGGCGTTTGGGTGTCTGTCTTTTAATTGTTTGAACGTTGTTTCCGCAATCCACGCGTGTCAATTTCGATCTTTGTATTTGTTGTACAGTCTTGCTGACTGATGCTGAACCACAATATCGTTTATGTATTTGTTTTGTGTGTCGAATTCAATTAATATGAGTTCATCATTTTTTTTGTCTTCTTTTTCTGGGCCAGTTGAGCGGGATTTTTTTTTTCGTGTCTGTGGTGTGTCTTTGTTTTTATTATTTTTTGTAGGGGATGTGGACGGGGATGCTGCACGAATTCTTTTACGAACTGGTGTAAATCCCCCCTCTGATACCTCCATGGTATCGTCTGGGGTAGCAATAGTTTGTTCGGTAGGCGCCGCAGTTTTTAGGGGGGTGGGAGGTTTTAATAATGTAGGGGTTTGTTAGTGCGAGGGCTGGGTTTTTTCTTCAGTTTGTTTTGGGGTTGGCACCGTAACAGCAGGAGTGGTATTTTTTGTTTTTGTAGGGGTAGGTGTGTTTGCAAGGGTAGGGACTTTTTTATTATCTGAGGGGCCTGGTGTCTGCGGTTTCTTTTGCTTGTCTGGACAGTCTACACGAATGTGGCCCTTTTTGCCGCAGGCGTAACAGGTGGGTTTTCGGCCTTCGACCTGTACCCTGAGGGCTACGTTCTCGCCCACGAGCACCCTCTCAGGAAGGAGCTGTAGGTCCTCCGCTGTTCCTTGAATTAATATATTAATGTTACGCCCGAGCCAAAATCGAGGGGTAGAGCATGTTACTTCTAGTATTTTTATTTTGTCCGCCCTTTTATATAATAGGGCGGCCACTACCTCTACCGGATCTACTTCCGGCGGGGCTTCTACAATCCTGACCCGGGACGTCCTGCGTCCCCTATAGCTTGGGAAAAGTACCACCTCTTTGGTTTTTAGGGGGTTTACAGAATGCCCGCGGGCCACTTCTTCCCCTGAGAAGCGGACATCCACAGTGCCATATGCCCGTCCCCTGGCGACGTACACGATGTCCTTCCAAATCGGGGACAGGCATTTCTCGATGGTACTTTTTTCAAAGTGTTTGAACCTTCTGCTTTGTGGACAGAAAGTTTTAAACACTACGGTCCGCTTCTCGGTCTCCACGATACTGGCGGAGGGTGATATTTTAACATCACCACCCCCCTCTTGCATTTTTTTAAATAGCTCGACGAGCTGGTTGACATCGATGTCAATTTTCTCGGTAGCCACTGCGGCTACCTCAGAAAATTTTTTAACATTGCTCTCCTCAAGAGCACTACTTTCGTGAATAATTTCAACAGACATTATTCTGTTGAAATTAGACAACACAAAAATTACGAATATTGGTTTCCCACAAAACTGGGAAACCTATAGAAAGTTTTTCTTCCAAAGTAGTTCAAAAAAGCAGTTCAAAAATTCCAATTCCCACCCCCATTCGGGGGAGGGGCACGAAAATAGTCTGGCATGACTATATATAGTCACGTAAATAAAAAGCCACAATGGCTAACAGTTCAACGGTAAGAAATTATCCAATTATTCCCCGGTAAAACCGGAGAACAAGACAGTTCAGCAACGTTTAAAGACAAATTTTCAGTAGTAGAAATTCAACAATTAACAACACAGCAAAATTCTTACCGGGGCACTTGCCCAATACCTCGATTACTTCCTCGGCTGTGATTGGCCCTTCACAGCACTCAGCCTCTCGTGTAGGGAGGCGCGGGCCACCAGACAGGAAGTCCCTAAGGGCCTCACCATGATCCAGCGTCCCGCACCTCCCGAACAACTCGGCGAAGTGCTTGTGAAGTGCCTCACACATCTCGTTCCGCTTCTTGATCGTGCATCCGTTTTCATCAACAAGAGACCCAATTGTGACATCGTTTCCACGCTGTGTTTCTATCGTACGGGCCCATCCGGCAACATTAATTCCCTCACGGCCCAATGCTCGTACTTTAGCCCGAACTCTACATCCCTCATGTTTGGTTTTGAGGTGACGGTCTAATGCCGTTCTCGCCGCTAAAATGTGAGATGCAGAGCCCAACCTCAACGCCTCCTCTAAGTTCTTAACTAGTTGCCCTTCTATTCTAGCCCTATCTAGTCTTAGTTGTTTACTAAATCTAATGGACTCGAATCGAATGGCTCTTTTGAGGGCGAACCACCACCGGTTATTAACCACGGCTCCGGTTAACGCCCTCTGCACTAACACCTTAATCCGGCTACGGTATGCCTCGCGTGTCAAAATAGACTTGTTCAGCTTCCAGTAGCCGGTTCCTATCTTAAGTGTGCTATCTATGTCCAGTCTACACGTGACCATTCTATGGTCAATATAGGGCACCTGGACGAGCTGTGGACAACTAAAACTAGACTTATCTCTAGTTCTTATCACTATCCTGTCTAGATAAGACTTGAACCTTCCGTCGCCACTCATCCAGGTCCACTCTGGGACGTTCGGATGGTCAAGTCTGTAACGATCTGCTAGCTGAAACCGCTTAAGCAGATCCACGAGACGTGAGTTCACTTTCCTATAGATCGAGCCAAGGCTATCGATGTGTACGTCAACGATAGCATTAAAGTCCCCTAATATCACTAAAGTCTTCGACGTCACGAGAAAGCCCTCTAGGCGCCGATAAACAACCAAGGTTAAACGAAGCCATTACAAAAAGTAAAAGTTCTACTTACATTTCGTTGGAGAGGTGGGAGCCGACCTCACCACACGTTTGTGGGCCCCTTCTTTCTCCTCTTTCTTCAGATAGTCCGGCAAGTTCGCGACATCCCGGATGGCGTTTGGGTGTCTGTCTTTTAATTGTTTGAACGTTGTTTCCGCAATCCACGCGTGTCTATTTCGATCTTTGTATTTGTTGTACAGTCTTGCTGACTGATGCTGAACCACAATATCGTTTAAGTATTTGTCTTGTGTGTCGAATTCAATTAATATGAGTTCATTTTCTTTTTTGTCTTCTTTTTCTGGGCCAGTTGAGCGGGATTTTTTTTTTCGTGTCTGTGGTGTGTCTTTGTTTTTATTATTTTTTGTAGGGGATGTGGACGGGGATGCTGCACGAATTCTTTTACGAACTGGTGTAAATCCCCCCTCTGATACCTCCATGGTATCGTCTGGGGTAGCAATAGTTTGTTCGGTAGGCGCCGCAGTTTTTAGTGGGGTGGGAGGTTTTAATAGTGTAGGGGTTTGTGAGTGCGAGGGCTGGGTTTTTTCTTCAGTCTGTTTTGGGGTTGGCCCATTAACAGCAGGAGTGGGATTTTTTGTTTTTGTAGGGGTAGGTGTGTTTGCAAGGGTAGGGACTTTTTTATTATCTGAGGGGCCTGGTGTCTGCGGTTTCTTTTGCTTGTCTGGACAGTCTACACGAATGTGGCCCTTTTTGCCGCAGGCGTAACAGGTGGGTTTTCGGCCTTCGACCTGTACCCTGAGGGCTACGTTCTCGCCCACGAGCACCCTCTCAGGAAGGAGCTGTAGGTCCTCCGCTGTTCCTTGAATTAATATATTAATGTTACGCCCGAGCCAAAATCGAGGGGTAGAGCATGTTACTTCTAGTATTTTTATTTTGTCCGCCCTTTTATATAATAGGGCGGCCACTACCTCTACCGGATCTACTTCCGGCGGGGCTTCTACAATCCTGACCCGGGACGTCCTGCGTCCCCTATAGCTTGGGAAAAGTACCACCTCTTTGGTTTTTAGGGGGTTTACAGAATGCCCGCGGGCCACTTCTTCCCCTGAGAAGCGGACATCCACAGTGCCATATGCCCGTCCCCTGGCGACGTACACGATGTCCTTCCAAATCGGGGACAGGCATTTCTCGATGGTACTTTTTTCAAAGTGTTTGAACCTTCTGCTTTGTGGACAGAAAGTTTTAAACACTACGGTCCGCTTCTCGGTCTCCACGATACTGGCGGAGGGTGATATTTTAACATCACCACCCCCTCTTGCATTCTTTTAAATAGCTCGACGAGCTGGTTGACATCGATGTCAATTTTCTCGGTAGCCACTGCGGCTACCTCAGAAAACTTTTTAACATTGCTCTCCTCAAGAGCACTACTTTCGTGAATAATTTCAACAGACATTATTCTGTTGAAATTAGACAACACAAAAATTACGAGTATTGGTTTCCCACAAAACTGGGAAACCTATAGAAAGTTTTTCTTCCAAAGTAGTTCAAAAAAGCAGTTCAAAAATTCCAATTCCCACCCCCATTCGGGGGAGGGGCACGAAAATAGTCTGGCAGGACTATATATAGTCACGTAAATAAAAAAGCCACAATGGCTAACAGTTCAACGGTAAGAAATTATCCAATTATTCCCCGGTAAAACCGGAGAACAAGACAGTTCAGCAACGTTTAAAGACAAATTTTCAGTAGTAGAAATTCAACAATTAACAACACAGCAAAATTCTTACCGGGAAGAAAACGCGTCCAAACCGTAGTACGGTAAGCAAAGTCACTCTTCAGTCAGTGAGGTTAGCAAGCTACTTTATTTTATATAATTTGCCACTAGGGCAGCACACAGAGTAGTAGCTACGGGCTGGACAAGGACATTAATGGATGATGGTGGTGGTGGATGAAGATGGTGATGGGAGAAGTCGAAAGCGCCCGCCGACTTTCGCTTCTCTAAAACAATGTTTCAATAAATACATTTAATAAAATGTTCACAATGATTCAAATTACATAACAAATGTTCAACAATTCTTCTTGTCAGGTCCCCGAAGCAAATTGTCTTGCCGCCTGCAGACAACTCTGCGACGACAAGTCGGGGCCTGCAAAGAGAAAAGTAAAGTCTTTCTTTTCAAAGGTCTCTGCGACCCTTGACAAAGTATCTTCTGTTACTTTTTCCGCAGCTACCCGCGGAGGCCATAACGGACTACTTGAGCCGACCGTGCCCTTACGCTCTCGGTCACCCAAGCCATTCAAGAATCTTTCCACCTCCCCTCCCTTGTGGTAAAGGAGGAGAAGCATCTCCTCTTCACAGGGAGGGACCTCACACTGCTCCGTCAGTGGCACACTTCCTACTGGCGGAGCCTTGTCCGCGGGTGGCACACATCCCACCCGCGGCTCCGTCGGCGACACAGAAACGTCAGTCGTCCGACCTCTCCTTTTTCTCCTCCTTCTTTTGGGGGAGACTGCTGACCCAGAGGACTCCGTCACCAGACACGGGGGATTGCTATCCCCCTTCGCCCCTTTGAGCGTTCTTTGGCGGGCAACCATTGTTGCTCGCCTTTCTCTTTCTTTTCGGGGAGGCAACCTCCTCCACGACTTCCATCGTCTCCCCCTCCAATGAGGGGGCGGCGGGCGCCTTTTCCCCTCTCTGCTCCGGGGCACCACCACGGCCTCTGGGACAATTCTTCCTGATATGTCCGGGCTTCAAGCACAGGTGACACTTGGGGGGGCGACCCTCGAGTATCACCGGGTACCTGTGCCCAGCCATTCTCAGGAAGTCCGTGAATTTCATTTCTCCCACGGCTACCGGTGTCCACAGGGTCAAAGTTGCCCTCGACCCCTCCCAGGCGACCGCGGGAGCCACCTTCACACTCAGCAGTCTGGGCCCGCTATCCCCCAGGCCTCGCCGGATGGTCTTCTCGATTCATTCCGCCTCCGTGCCCGGGGGCAGCCCACACACCCAGGCTCTTTTCACTTTTCTGCCACAATACGAGGGGAGGAACAAAATTTCATATCCCTCCAGTGGCTCGCTAGCAAATCTGCTAGCTTCCTCGGGGGTACCAAACAGCAACCACACCGTTGCAAATTTAGTCCCCCGAGAAATAAATTTTATAGTTGGCAGGTAGTCCCCCAACTCTTTCTCTATAGTATTCCTGTCGAAGAGGGCAATGGCTCCACGCGACCTAGAATAGGTTCGTAGGACCACCGTCCTCTTCTCAAGACTTTCAATCCACTGCTTGGGTGGGACGACCTCCCATTCCAAAGCGGTGGTTTCTTTTGTTGCCATGTTTTTTTGTTTTTTTTTTAAATTAATGTATTTAGAATAAAACTAAAAAACGAGAAGAAAAGGAAATCCGAAGAAAGTCACAATGAAAAAAGGAGAGAGTCAAATAAAGTTGAAAAGAAAGTCAAATAAAGTTAAAAAGAAAGTCAAAAACACAGCAAAATCCTTTTGGCCATTTGGTACTCCCGGCCTAAATCGAACCAGGATCGCACAACTTCCACATGAATTGGTGTAAAATTGGTAGTTCTTCACAGCACAATGCAATTCTCACAATTCGAAGACGGATACGCCCCAAAAAATTTTCTCAGCGAGAAAAATATATTTGCCACATGTCGGCAGAATCAGAATTCTGAATCCAGTAGGACTTCCTGCATGTAAAAAATAATTCTCAACAAAAACTCCCACTGGACCCAGAAAACAGAATCTTACCTTACATGGGGCTTCCAAAGTTTTCAATTCAAGACGGCTTCAAAAGCACATCTTCACTGCTTCAGTGGCAAACACAACACTGACTCGCACATGCGCAGTTAGCAAAGCTACTTACCACACAGCCACTCCTGCGCCTATATATATAGATTCAGAGCAAAAATACGTAGAATAAATCATAACATGAAATATAGTCCGTTCGGTACAGTGTTTCTAATCTCGTAAACGAAGTGCAACTGGAAATCCATGTAAGAAAACATGCTCTCGGCAAAAGTGTGAAGCGTAAATGGCATATGCTCACACCGCCACCATATGGTAAATCCTATAAATACCTATTCTGTATGCTTCCTAACGCACACTGAATGACGGACGTAGTGCATACGAAAATGGTATTATTTGAAAATCAGCGATACTGTAATAATAAATAAGGATATAATCGAAATGCGGTAATCCATCGAAGGGTAGGCCAAGCTGTTTGTCTAATCACATTTTCGTTTAAATCATGCACAATATTCTAAACCATACATGTTTTCTACTCTATACATGTCAAAGTATCTCCTCTCATACTGTCTTTTCCTTTTTAATTTCAGAGAATTTTTCATTCTTGGTATAAATCCCCTCTTTTCATTTGTAGTTGGTCGCTATTATCACTTAACATTTGTTTTCACACGAAGAAAAACGAATTTTAAAAAAAATTCTTCCTATGGTAATTGATAAAAATTTATCCATAATTTATATCGAAGTTTATGTATATAGCCATTTTGAGTTACATCACTAGCGCTATTTCAAATGTAATTAGGTAAAATATTGAAGGTCCCAAACGTATTGTGGTCTGCTTGTAGTCTAGTTACACTTGCAGTCAAGGAGGAGTAAGCTGGTATTGAGAGCTGCCCTATATTTTCGATACATTTAGCCTTATATCTTCTTGTATCCACTGGGATTTTGAGATTTAGTTGGGGTCTGGAGTGCTTAGCTCAATGGGAATGATGGACCTCTAGTATTTGTCAAGGTATCCCTCATGGGAAGGTTAACTCGTATATAAAACCTGCGTTGGACATCTTGCGCTATACTTGTGGTTACGCTTCTCGGTATCGCTAAAGAGATTCGTTGCGTTGTTGTACAAGCCGCACTCAAGTGAAACATTGTTAAAGGCATTGCTGACACTTAATACAGCTGTCAGTTATGGCACTGCTCATCTACCAAGTAGTATGCCATCATAGGAATGTTGTTGGCTGTGGAAATTATCTCCACGTCTTGTTTCAACATACCTTAACAGTTGTATTCAATATTTCTTGAAAACACTCTCGGTTCCTTCCCTCAGTCAGGGGCCAAGTTCAGCTACAGTGTAAATTGGGTTAGAAATATTAGTGGATATCTGAATTTGCATATTTGGGATTTGACGACCTGTCGTTATTTAAACAATAACTATGTTATGAGCAACCGAAAGTAAATCCGGAGAATTAAAATAAATTTAAACCGTAAGCGTTCAGATTGCTCTGTCAAATGTAATGTTTATTCAGCTTGTTTTGAGTTAATCAAGCGATATTTCGTAGCTTCGATATTTTAATGAGGCCTTTGTTTATAAGGATGGCATTTTACATTAAGTGTCAGAGGCCGGATCTGGCCGGTTTGAACATAAAGCGGGTAGAATGTTTTTACTTGATATGGTCCGTTTAAATGCTAAAGGGTTAAGTTTTAGAACTGCCTTGTCGGATGGATGGTTTCTGTCATTCCAAAATCTGATTACACCGAATCACGAAGATTTTGATTGACAATTACATTAAAATTATGTGAGTCAATGTAGTATTCAGCCACAAATACACACTCTAATTTTATGAGCCTTTTTAGGAAGACTAGACAATTGTTGATTCACTGACAAGCGATGACTAACAGAATGCAATACATTATTAGCGTAGAGTATTGTTTAATACACTATAAATGAAAGGCCCATAATTCAGGCATTCTCTGTTGCAAGCTTTTGATCATTCAGTTAATTCGAGCCTATTTTACTTTTGAAGTAACTATTGTGTGCATATATGTTTTGGAAGATGATATAAAATTTAGGAAAAAATCGCTTACCCAGTTCTTTAAAACAATGCATATATTCGTATATATAGATAGATGTAGATATAGTCCATTACATATGTTAGTGTGTGTATGTATGTCTGTGTGCATGATTGTGTATGTGTGTGTGTGAGTGTGTGTGTGTATGCATGAGTGCATGCGTGTGTGTGTGAGTATGTGTGTGTGTGTGTGTGTGTGTAATTTATTTAAGCGTTAAATGAAAGGAACTTTCTGCAATGTAGGGAAGTGAACCAATTTATAGATCAATTCTTTGAGTGTTTCCTTAGGTCTATAAAATGTGATGCAAATATTCCCGTGGCCTCTGTTCGTGATTTCCAGCCGCTCCTTTCCTATTAACTCTTTGAGTAATTTTTATGCTAACGTTCAAAGTTGTTAACGGAGTAAATAAAATGGAGTTAGTACAATCTATGGCGTATAACCAATAGGTAACGTTACCAAGTGTATTGACTCACCAAGCAAATCTCTTACGTTTTGCTCTTAAAATATACTTTCAAGTGCGCTATTTTTTTAATTTTGTTTCAGCTTGACGTTTCAAGTAAAATGTTTACTTAATGCGTTCTTTTCACAATTCTCTTAACATCAATGAGTAATAATAACAATAAATGATGATGATGATGATGATGATAACAATAACAATAAGAATAATAATAATAATAATAATAATAAGAATAAGAATAATAATAATAATAATAATAATAATAAGAAGAAGAAGAAGAAGAAGAAGAAGAAGGGAACCGAAAATTATATGAGAATGATCCCTGGTTTACGATCCCTGCAAGAAGTGCAAAAGATTGTCTTAACTGGTACATCACACGTATTGAGAAGAGCATTGTCGATGTGAGAACTATTACGACCCATGTAAATTTGAAAGAAGCAAATTTGAAAGAAGAAGAAAAGAAAGATGATAATAATAATAATAATAATCCTCTGAGACTTTGACTAATCGGAGTTACAACTGAGTCAAAGAAACGCTGCTCTTGGTCGATTATTATTATTTTTTTCGTAATCCAAAATATTTTTAAAATTGGAAATATGAATAAGAATCCCGTGTTCACAAAAAAAATACAACATAATTATTACACCCAGCAAAAGGAGGTGCAATTACACAAAACCAACATGATCCAGACACGGTAAGCAAAACACTCGTTAACTAAAATTTTGAAGGAACGGGTTGCAACCAGCCAAAATACTTCATTAAACCTAAGTTGCGGAGCTCCAGCTTGTATGACTTCACAGATTGACAGCTATAATGATGATGATGATGATGATGATGATGGTGGTGGTGGTGGTGGTGGTGGTGGTGACGACGACGGCGACGACGATGATGATGATGATAATTCTCTGCCATGTACCTGAAATCTTAAATACTATTCATCAACTTACTCTTTCTGAAAACAAAATAATAGATAACATAAGGAATAATATATATTAAAAAATCAATATAAAACGATAAGAAATTGAAAATGTAGTATTATCGTTTAATCTCCATTCCCCAAAGCAGAATGTATGTCGCCATAAGTATGGTACAAAAGCTAACCTCTGTAACTTTCCTTTCCCATGCGGGAAGTGATAGTCTTTAGATCGATGCTAATTATTTTCATTGTTATTCTTGCTTACATTATTATTAGTAGTATTAATATTATGAGTTTTACCGTGAGCAGCGGTGGATAGAAATGTCTTGTGTAAGGTCTCTGTTTATCAAGTTAAATTTATTGGAGAAAAAATTTGTTGTCTTTTATTTTAAAAGTACATATTAATTTAGAATGATCATAACTACACAGAGAACGAACATATAAAAGGTAAAAACATATTTAATTTTATGACGCTTAATCTTAGTACACGAAGAATATCAATCTGAATAAATTAAATGATACCTTTAGCAATAACCAGAATACGTTTTTAATAGAAACAGACAAAGTAGGGCAAAAAGTGCTCCGAAATATATCAAAAGATACACTATTGACGATCACATACTCGATATTTTATAACCACAAGAATAGTTTTAATTTAAAAAATCATTAAACTATATCTCGCTTTTGGATTTGGTTTGCAAGATTCTTTATTTGAGTTCGTGTGTTGAAGTATATTCTGTTGTATCTGGGGAGAGTCATTTTCTTTTTGTGCCTTATAATGTAACACACTCACCGGTAAAAATTTCCACTTATTTCTTATTTTTATTTTCCTAAAATTTTCGTTGCGTCTTGCAACCTTTTCAATAGTCTTGAATCATTAAACTATATTATTTCATTATATTATCAAGTCGAGTATCATGAAATCCATATCTTAATTTTTTGATAATCAATCTGGCTTCTCCCTCTTCATTTGCATTCAA
>NC_043004.1:56501378-56508878 GCF_006345805.1 Octopus sinensis | reverse complement strand
CTTGCAAATGAAGATTGATTCCGAAATTTACTGCTTTAAAATGTGTAAATACAATTGTTATGACTGATCAGTTCTCATCGGTATTTTTCTTTCGTATTTACTCGTAAATATTTGTATATACATACATACATACATACATACATACATACATACATACATACATACATATATATGTATATATACATACGCATAAAAACATACATACATACCTAAATATATACATGCAGGAGTGGGTGTGTGGTAAGTAGCTTGTTTACCAACCACATGGTTCCGGGTTCAGTCCGACTGCGTGGCACCTTGGGCAAGTGTCTTCTACTATAGCCTCGGGCCGACCAAAGCCTTGTGAGTAGATTTGGTAGACGGAAACTGAAAGAAGCCCGTAGTATATATGTATATATGTGTATATGTGTGTGTGTGTTTGTCCCCCTAGCATTGCTTGATAACCGATGCTGGTGTGTTTACGAGTTTACGTCCCCGTCATCTAGCGGTTCGGCAAAAGAGACCGATAGAATAAGTACAAAGAATAAGTCCCGGTCGAGTTGCTCGATTAAAGGCGGTGCTCCAGCATGGCCACAGTCAAATGACTGAAACAAGTAAAAGAGAGTAAAAGAGGGAATGCATACAGAGAATGAGGGAGAGAGCGAGAAATAAAGAATAAAGATGTCAAAGATTTATTTGGCATACATGCATTTCAAATAATTTAGGACTGCATCTGGGTTTCATTTTGGTTTACATATTCAATCGATTCTTCATTTGATTAATTAATCAGACAGAACTACTTGAGTAGGAAACTATTCCTCTCGAATCTTACTTTACTAAGCTACATCATGTTGAACAGAGATGACAAAGTGTATGTTCTTGTCTAGTTGTCTCTTTCATGCTTAAGCTATTTTATCTGATGCTATGCTTTTGCTGATTATTGGCGGGTGTGCAAAAGGTAGAACTGTATTTCATTAAATATACACATATATATTTATATACTGTATATTTGTGTGTGTGTGTGTGTGTGTGTGTGTGTGAAGGCGCATGGCTCAGTGGTTAGAGCGTCGAGCTTACGATCGTGAGTTTGTGAACTCGAATCCCGGACCGGACTGCTTGTTGTGTTCTTCAGCAAGACACTTTATTTCACGTTGCTGTAGTTCACTCAGTTGTAGAAATGAGTTGAGAAGTCACAGGTGCCAAGCTGTATCGGCCCCTTTGCCTTTCCCTTGGATAACACTGGTGGCATACAGAAGGAAGGCCGGTATCCATGGTCTTCCATAAACAACCTTGCCCGGACTTGTGCCTGGGAGAGTAACTTTCTAGGTGCAATCCCATGGTCTGTGTTGTGACTGAAGGGGGCCGCAGAACTGTATATATGTGTGTGAAAGAAGGAGAGAGAAAGAGAGAGAGAGAGAGACTGTGTGTGTGTGTTTGTTTGTGTGCGCGCGCCTGTATTTGGAAGTGTCTGGTAATTACGCAGCCATTTTTTGAGTAAGTTCTGTTCACTACGAATGTTGTTCCGTTAAAACAACCATATACTTCACTCCGTCTATTTGATGCTTCGTTCACTTTAGCTTTGCCTAGCCTATTGTTTTGTGACTTCGCTCAACACAGCATTTGACAAATTTATATAACCGTTTTTATCGTTGGTAGTGTCATACATGTCAACGTGTTTATTCTAATTTGGTCGAAACTGAACAGACTAATATGGTGTACCAGGCTGTTCTGACAATTTTTCCTTTCGTAATGGTACCGACTTTTACACAGGCATAAATTTAAAATGATTCGCTATTTCTCTGCATTCCGAGGTCACAGATGCAATATTACAGACGTGTTTAGAATGTAGCAGGAAACAATTGCAAGACGGATCCTTCGACTCGGCCAAACCCGTTGGAGGGCTAGGTGTAAATCTGGAATGACATGGTTGTATTGTATCTATAATTTCAAATGTCACCTTTGGAAATCCATTCGGGGACTGTAATGACGGTTACTTTTGATAGGACCCTGTGGACACCAAGAGGATATTACGCACACCTTCCTTCCAGGAATAGCGAGACAAGATGGATGTATGCATGAATGGATGGATGGATGGATGGATGTATGGATGTATATATTGATACAAAATATCAATATAGTAAATGCTTTCCATTTAATTGACTATATTCTGTATTACGATGCTGCGATTACGAAAATATTCAGGAGAAATTAGAAATATCCGTGTCTTAGCGTTTTTGCAAGAACAAGAAAGGAAGTGCTTTTTTTTTTTTTTTTTTTGCCTTACAAGTAAATCTTGCTATTTCTAACCCTGCAGCAATGTTCTTTGTGACATTTTTTGTAATTATTACTTCGTGGCTTTATTTCATAAATTATATTTTCTTTACCTTTCAGCCAATGTACTCTACATGACCTCGCTTTCAAATATGTTTCTTTCATGTTTTGTACCTAATTAATTTTTATGTATCAAAGATACTCAACATTTTAATTCCGTCTTTTCCTTACGTTACATTTTTTGAACACGAGAATAGCAAGTATATTTTATCATCAGAAAAAGGTAATTAAAATTCATTAAACTGACAGATCTATCGGACTTTCAAAGAGGTCAAATTGTTGGTGCTAGCGTAACGGAAGCAGCCGAAATGATTGGTGTATCCAGAAGTACTGTCTCGAAAGTAATTACAGCCTTTGAGTAAGAGGGAAAAACCTCCTCCTCGGAGCAAAACTCCAGAAGAAAACCAAAACATTCCGATGGCGACCGTCTGACTCTTACCTGAATTGAGAGAAAGGATTACAAATGTACAGCTCCCAAAATTACTTCTGAGATTAAGGAACACCTTCAGAACCCATTTTCTACAAAACATGTTCGCCAGGAGCTGCACAAAGCCGGATTTCACTGGAGGGATCCAATCAAAAAACCACTACTTTCATAAACAAACATTGCAATGCGTTTCGACTGCAATAAATACCTACAGAATTGGTCCCTAGACGAGTCATCCTTTACCCCATGTCCGACCACCGATAGAGTACACGTGTGAAGACAACGAAAAGAAGCATCTGACCCAGATTGCCTTCTTCCAACTGCTAAACATGGAAGATCTATGATGATGCGGGGGTGGGGGCTATATATTGGAAATCCGCCGGCCCAATGGTTTCCTTTCTTGGCAGAATTAATAGTCTAGTCAACTTAAGCATTTTATCTGATCAAATTGATCTATGGTTGCAGAACTGTTTTCGGAACTGTTTCAGGAAGATGATACAGAAATTCACACACGAGAAAAATTCTAGTGAAGTTGAACATTTTATCTGGCCACCACAGTCCCCAGATCTCCATATTATTGAAAGCTTATGGTGTATTTTAGAACAAAATATGTCGATATCCTCCACCGTCATGACTACAAGAACTGGAGACTGCTTTATCTGAAGAATGGACAAAAATTACTTTGGAAACAATTCAAACCGGCATACTAATCCTAGTGCGGGCTACTAACCCTATGATTCCGAGATCGGGCTATTCACCTAGTATATATATATATATATATATATATATATATATATTATATATATATATATATATATATGTGTGTGTGTCGTTGAGGGGCAATTTTTACAATAACATGACTTATGTAAACTTTTGCTTATTTCATGTCTGACCATATCTTTCCCAATAGATAGGCCCCTTCATCTGGACAGATTTCTGCAATTTTTCTTTTAAGTGGGAAATACCGAATTTGAACATTTTACGTAATTTTATTTTTACAATATTTGACAGCAACAGGGCACATCTTACAAAATTAGGGAGGATGTGACACACACAGACACACATAAAAACGCACACATACTCACATACACACAGTTACAAACGTACAGATAGGTAATCACGATTTTAAAATGGTGTATAATAGACTTGTGTATGCATGTATACACTTTTACTCTTTTACTCTTTTACTTGTTTCAGTCATTTGACTGCGGCCATGCTGGAGCACCGCCATTAATCGAGCAAATCGACCCCGGGACTTATTTTTTTGTAAGCCCAGTACTTTTTCTATCGATCTCTTTTGCCGAACCGCTAAGTAACGGGGACATAATCACACCAGCATCGGTTGTCAAGCAATGCTAGGGAACAAACACAGACACACAAATACACACACGCGCATATATATATATATACATATATACGACGGGCTTCTTTCAGTTTCCGTCTACCAAATCCACTCACAAGGCTTTGGTCGGCCCGAGGCTATAGTAGAAGACACTTGCCCAAGGTGCGACGCAGTGGGACTGAACCTGGAACAGTGTGGTTGGTAGACAAGCTACTTTATTTCAAAACATTTGCCATAAAGGCAGTACACAGATTAAGTTAGCTTTGCGGGCTGGACGAGGACATTAATGAGGTGAATGATAATGAAAGAAAGATGATAAGGATGGGAGAAGACAGAAAGCGCCCGCCGACTTTTGCTTCTCTAAAACATTGTTCTTTTTTAAAAAGATAAACACAAAACGAGGTATTAAACCTCTTACAATTTTTCCAATTTTTGGACTTAGCAGTCCATTATTAATACAAAACGAGGTATTAATCCTCTTACAATTTTTCAATTTTTGGACTTAAGTCCATTACTAATAATACATATCGTCCTCGAAATAGCTTGTGCCCGCGCCCTCCACCATCAACCACGCCTCCTCAGAACGTAGTCAAGTTCCGAGTTCGCGTCGCCCGGGACCAAGTTATAATCTTCATTGAGCTCCTTTAGCCCTAGCGTCACGTCGAACGCCACGGCCTCCACAGCTACCTGCGGAGGCCATTCGGGGTCCTGTGTGAAGGCTAAAGGTGCTCCCTTGTAGTGCTCTTCCATCACTTTTCAATTTCTCCTCCTCTATAGAAGAGGACCAATACATTCAGCTCTTTCGTTGGTGGCACAGTTTCCGCCAACAGTATTCCTTCTCTTGTCGGTGGCACAACCCCAACCGACGTAGTTCCGCGACATTCCGGTGCTACACTGACAGCCCGTTTTTCTTCCTCTTTTTCTTTTTTTTCCCTTTTCAACTGAGGGAGGGTGCGTCTCCTCGTGGCTGGAAGATTCGCCTTCCTCTCCTCATCCTATTATCCTTTGGTGAGCACCCATTGTTGCTCACCTTCTCTTTCGCCTCTGTTTGAGGAGTCCTCTGCTTTCTCGGCCGTTATCGTTCCCTCTTCTAGAGGGGTTTTACTTAACTGTTCCGGGATCCTATTTTGTTCCCGAGGACAGTTCTTCTTTATGTGGCCGGACTCCAAGCACCGATGACACTTAGGGGGGCGACCCTCAAGCATCACCGGGTACCTGCACCCGGCCATTTTCAAAAAATCTGGAAGAACCAGATTGGCTGATTGGGTCCACAGGGTCAAAATTGCTTTTGATCCAACCCAAGCAGCCGCAGGAAGAACTTTTACATTGAGGAGCTTAGTTTCGCTGTCACCCAGATCCCGGCGGATAGTCTCCTCTATCCACTCGGATTCTATGTCGGGTGGCAGTCCGCAGATCCAAGCTTTCATCAATTTCTTTTTTTTGTACGTGGGCAGGAATACGATTTCCTTACCCTCCAAGGGTTTGCTAGCAAATTTGCAAGCCTCTTCAGGGGTGTCAAATAGCAACAACGCCGTTGCATATTTGACACCCCTGGAAATGAATTTAATTGTTGGCAAATACTCTTCCAACTCCTTTTCAATTGGCGTCTTTTCGAATAGGGCGATGGTGTCAAGTGCCTTGGAGTAGGTTCTCAACACCACCTTCCTATCTTCACGGTCTTTTAACCACTTTTTAGGTGGTATGATTTCCCACTCCAAAATTTTGTTATTTTTCATTGCCATGTTTTTTTTAAAATATATTCAAATTAAACTCAAAAGCAGGAAGAAAAAGTTCAAAAGTCAAATAAAATTTGATTTTTGAAAAAACCAAAAAGGAGAAAGCACGACAGAAGGGAAGAAATTAACGGAAAGTCGCAATAAAGAAAAAAAACAAAAGGGGGGGGGGGTTAAATGAAGTTCAAAAGAAAGTTAATAAACAGAAAAAACACAGCAAAAATATTCTGGCCTTGCGGTACTCCCGGCCTGGGTTGAACCTGGAACGCCGCAACTGCAACACAACCGCCACAAAAATGGGTCCGAAAGGTAATCCAATAGTGGCTTATTTTTATAATTTTCTTGCGAAGTAGTAAAACACAAGCAAACAAATTAATTTTTGCGGAGGGGCTACGCCTCCTCACAAAGCACAATATATCTGAAATATATCTGAAGTAAAGTGAAGTCTATTACCCGCAAAAAAATATTAATGCTAGATAACGTTAACTGCTAAATAACATTAAGCAAGCAATAAACTTCACTATGCTTCTAAAAATACAGAACGTCTTACCTGTCGCCGAGTCAAAAGTTCAACATTTCACGTTCAAACACGTGACATTTGCAGGAGCAAAAAACAACACGTCTGTCTGGTAAGAAGCTACTTACCACACAGCCACTCCTGTGCCTACATACCCACTCCTGCGCCTACATGTATGTATGTATGTATGCATGTATGTACGTATTTATATACATGTATGTGTGTGTGTGTGTGTCGATGGTCGAGTGTTTCTTTCTGATGGACAGTAAAAAAGGCACCTCTCTCCTTAAATCTACGCATTCCTCACACCCACATTTTCTCCCTTACTGGGCGCTTTAAAAGTTTCTTATGAGCATGTGTGTGTCTGTGTGTGTGCATGCATGTATCTATGTAATTACAAACGTATGTATTCAGCGTCTCATGTATATGAAAGCTCTATAACGTTTACATCCTATTGCCATTCCCTAATTGTCGCTTAAAAAAACGCTTGTCTCCCCTTACTTGATGTAAATAACCCTAACTCTATCACCATATTTCCTTCACTCTAGTACTCTTCCACCCTTCTCATTTTATGATATAATTCGCCCCAACACTTAGGGGGCACATTAATATTGAAATCCAATTCGCCTCTTATTGAGCTGGATGTTAATTTCGTCATATATGCTATTGGTAACGGGTAGACACAGAATGAGAGAAATTGCCATTTATAGAACATATATATATATATATATAGAACACACACACACTCACACATATATATATTAAAATTATAAATTAGGGTATCTACGAGATACCACCATTGTGAAAAATAGCAACCATGAACCGACTCTAAAATTACCTTAAGGTGGTTCTAGAGTCGGTCCATGGCTGCTATATTCAGCATGGTGGTATCTTGTAGATAGCATAATTTATAATTTTATTAATTATTACCTTTGAAGGTTATTTTTTCCATGCTGACCATTTGATAAGTTCGTTATTTTATTTTAAATTAACGATCGTATCCTTATATATATATATATATATATACTATTATACTATTAAATTAGTATCTAATTCTCTCACCCTTATTAATTAATTATAATTATGCTGCATTTATTTCTAAATGCTGTATTTGTTTTCCGTGAAAGTTTGGCGCGCTGTTGGTTGGGGCATTTGAATTATAACGTCGGAT
>NC_043004.1:56495792-56501278 GCF_006345805.1 Octopus sinensis | reverse complement strand
GTTTTCAGCTGAGATCCAGTCACAATGGCAGTGATACTACAATATCATCTCTGCCGACCAGTTATGTGAGTATATGAAACAATAAAATCACAAAATCTAACTGTGCGATACATTAATATGCACGTTCAGTAGACAAAGACGTTTGGCTTGAACACACGGTATATTCAGGCAGCAGAGATTAATACACATTTGTATTAACATATATTAATACCTAATTCTCTCACATTGTTGCTATGCGCACAATGTCTCATGACTTAAGCTATTTCAGTGTGTATAAGCATATTTATATATATGTGCATGTGTGTATTAATGGATATTTGTTTAGAAATGAGTACATATATGTGTGTATGAATGCAAGTAGTTAGTTCCTGTGTCTGAGTGTCTGTGCTTTATGCAGAAGGAATGTCTGCTGGTGAAAATAGCAATATACGCAGACCTGTAATAACGCACATCCTATTACGAGAAGAGCAAATGATTTTTGATGATTGACACACTGATAAAAAATAGTCTTTTCTACTCTAGGTACAACGCCCGAAATTTTAAAGGAGAGAGCCAGTCGATTAGATCTACCCCAGTACGCAGATGGTACTTAAGTTATCGACCTCCAAAGGATGAAAGGCAAAGTCGACCTTGGCGGAATTTGAACTCAGAACGTAACGGCAGACGAAATACCTACCTCTTTACTACCCGCAAGGGGCTAAACATAGAGGGGACAAACAAGTACAGACAAACGGATTACGTCGATTACGTCGACCCCAGTGCGTAACTGATACTTAATTTATCGACCCCGAAAGGATGAAAGGTTAAGTCGACCTCGGCGGAATTTGAACTCAGAACGTAGCGGCAGACGAAATACGACTACGCATTTCACCCGGCGTGCTAACGTTTCTGCCAGCTCGCCACCTTACCCCGATAAGGATAGCGTAAAAGTATTTTGACAATTAGAAAAACGAATCCACCCACTGGTAAATATCCCATATGACAGAACAACGGAAGGATAAACAGCACAGATGAATATATGTTGTGTGTGATTTTGTGTGTGTGTTTTGTGTGTGTGTGTGCATGTGTGTGTGTATATATATATATATATATATATATATATATATATATATATATATCTAATATTATAATTAAGGGCTAAAGAGGTTATTCTAAAGCCAATACACTGATTAATCCACTTATAATCTACTTGTTACAGGAAAATTGAACTGTAACAAGTGGATTATAAGTGGATAAATCAGTGTATTGGCTTTAGAATAACCTTCTTTAGCTCTTAACTATAAAATGTTTATACTTCAACCGTAAAGGTTTTTTTAATATACTGCCACGCTTTCTGAATGAATCCTTTTCTGTAGAGAAAGGGACTTCATCCTATATTGTTAGTATATATATATATATATGTATGCTAGTAAGTATATGTTTTCAACTAAAACATATACTTTCATTTTTCTGCAACTGTTTTGTAAAAAATAGGTATCTGAATGAATATAAAAGTTTCAGTGATTTAACACGATTAAATACGCGTTTACATTTGCAATTCTGGAATAATGTGTGCGTGTGTGTATGTGTGTGTGTGTGTGTGTGTGTGTGTATGTGTGTGTTATGTGTGTGTGTGCATACATACAATCATGTGTATAGATAACCGAGTAAGCACATAGATGTGAAACAAGGTGGGAAAAAATGGTACACGATACCCTAGGAAGAATAATATGGTTAATTATTACACCTGCAAAAATATCACAAAAAATCACAAAAATCTGCTACTCAGAGTTTCACGTTGCCGTTCGTCGAGCAATGTGTGATCAAGGGATGTATTTATATGTATGTATGTATGTATGTATGTATGTATGTATGTATGTATGTATGTATGTATGTATGTATGTATGTATGTGTTCATGTATGCATGCATGCATGTTAAATTCGGATCTGAATATAGACCTTAGTGCACCAATATTTCAAGGATTCTGGTTACAATATTATCAGGAGCTTGGCTTCTGCTTTGTGAGTGGGAGGATACGTATTTTCTGTATCCATTGAGATATATACAAGATATTTTTCCTTGCATTAATTTCCAGAAGAGGGAACCACCCACTCCGCCAAAATTGGAGACGTAATTATTCTTAATATTTCAGAGAAGGATTGCACATCTTTGGCTTCTTCGAGTTTATATGCCTTAAGAATATCGCTAAAAGGAAAACATTCATGTTGTGTTTTAAATGCTGTTTTATACTGTATTTGTCTATCCAGTTAATATGAGTTTGATAGCTTCACATGGAATGCGGTACGCTTCTTCTATATACTTCAGGTTAAAGTAAACAAGTACATTATAATCTCTTAATATTAGATGGATAGGTTTTACAATAGTTTTTTTTCCTGAGCTGATTAGATACGTTGTAGTCAAATAAGTGATTTAAACAGACCAAGAAGAGAATATATTGTACGACGTTTCTCTTGAATCTACTCGATGAGATACGTTGATGCTGGATTTTATAGTCACAAAACTTTTTTTTGAATGCATTTCAATTAAACTGTTATTATAAATAACTAGCAGTATCGCCCGGCGTTGCTCGGGTTTGTAAGGGAAATAACTATATAAGCATTTTTAGAGAGTTATAGCTAAAAAATAGCAAAAAAATGCATTAAAAATGGGAAAAAAATGATGGTAAATTTTTTTAAATCGTTGACTCATCGTAGACATTTTTAGAGAGTTACTTCTCTTAGCGAAAAAAATGCATTAAAATGGAAAAACATGATGATAATTTTTTTTTTAATCGTAGACTCATCGTAGACGCGCGCTAATACCCAGAAGGGCTCGATATGAATCACGACTATAAGATACCCGGTTTTGGTTTAACTGCACCGCAAAATGTGGGAGTAGTTAGGAATCTAAATCGTAGGAGACAGACACACAACTTCACTTTTATATATAAAGATATCGGTTTCTATTTTTGGCACAAGGCCAGCAAGTAATCAACTGGTACACATTTTATCGAGCCTGAAGGGATGAAAGGCAGAGGACGAAATGCTGCTAAGCATGCAGTTATTGTAATTTATAATGATTTCAAATTTTGGCACAAGGCCAGCAAGTTTGTGAGGTGGTAATTTAGCTACATCGACGCCATCGAGCAACTGGTATTTGTTTTATCGTCTCCGAAAGAATGAAAGGCAAATTAGATCACGGTGGAATTTCAATTCAGAACGGTGAGCGAATGATTCTCCCTGCTCGCCGCCTTGTTATTATAATCAATACGTTCTTCACTTCTGTGATAATCTAAAATTTCGTATTTTGTCATTTCATCCAACTTGTAAAATATTTGGCTGTGGCTGTAAAGGGCGTAACCAACAGAAGATGTCAGTCTATTTGCAAATGAGCGAGTATGTGGTGTTCGTAATTAATATAGTTTCCACATCAAATGGAAACATCTACTCAACAGTGTAGCACCGAACATCCTTAACAATACGTAAGCAGTTGTACATCCTATCTGTTGAGGGAAATCAACTAGAGAGAGAATGTGTGTTAGGTGGCAAATAAGGTTTTCTATTAAATATTAATTAATGATTTGTTGATGCTTATTTTTAGAAAATGTGTTTGTTTGGATCAATTGTTTGCATTATGGATCTTTATATTTTTATTTTTGTAATTACAACAATCAAAGCAGGGTAAGTGAATAACAAACCACTATCGATACATTTCTTATTCTGCCGGTAGTAGGAAGGGAATATAGGCTTAGTAACGAGTTCGATATATATTTATATACCATGCATAATGGAATACTATCGTATATTTTATTCTAGCCAAAACATTTCTCAAAAGCAACGGATATTTTCAAACAGAATACAATAGATTTCATAGAAACTTAATTTATCTCTCTCTCTCTCTTTCTTTCTCTCTCCCACTCTCTCTCTCCCCCCCTCCCTCACACTCACTATTCCCTCTCTCTCTCTCTCTCTCTCTCTCTCTCTGTCACTCTCTCTCTCTTTCTTTCTCTCTCCCACTCTCTCTCCCTCCCTCACACTCACTATTTCCCTCTGTCTCTCTCTCTCTGTCACTCTCTCTCTCTTTCTTTCTCTCTCCCCCTCTCTCTCCCTCCCTCTGTCTCTCTCTCTCTCTGTCACTCTCTCTCCCTCTGTTTGTGCCTCTCTCACTCATTCACTCTTTCGTTTTTACATCCAAAATACATATAAATAGCAAATAATTCGATAGGGAAAAATTACAAATATGAACTGTAAAAAAATTTACACAGATACTTCATTCGTTCAAACAAGCTACTTGGCATTATTTGGCAATTACTCCAAGGAAGACTGAAGATATTGGATTTAAATTTTGGCACGAGACCGGCAAATTTACAGGAAGCTATAGGTCGATTACATCGAATTCAATGTTCAACTGGTACTTATTACATCGAGCCCGAAAAGATAAGAGGCTAAGTCGACCCCAGCGGATATTGGAGTCAGAAGGTAGAGTCAGACGAAATGCTACTAAGCATTTTGCCCGGGGAGCTATTAGCATATCCCGAGTGAAAGTTGAGGATATTATGCTCATTGGAATGCCAAAGCAAAGGTTTCTACTCGGTGGGTACCATGTCTTTAGACGTCTGATCAAAAATGTCCGTCTTTAAGCTCTGAGTTAAAATTTCGCAGAGGGCGACTTTGCCTTTCATCTTTTTGGGGTCAATAAAATAAGTAGTAGTGAAGCACTGGATTCGATATGATGCACTTAGCCTCTACCCCGAAATATTATAATGAAACCAATATACTAAATGTTCCAACCACTCCTACTTTCTTGTCGCTTATTTAGCATACATTACAACTATCATTTACACCCCTTACCATATTAGAATTCCAGAGCAGGAATCACATTCGCCAACTTCTCATGTTTCTTATGTCTTTATTGCTCATAAGGGGCTAAACATAGAGGGGATAAACAAGGATAAGTAAAGGGATTAAGTCGATTACATCGACCCCAGTGCGTTACTGGTACTTATTTAATCGACCCCAGAAAGGATGAAAAGCAAAGTCGACCTCGGCGGAATTTGAACTCAGAACGTAAAAACAGATGAAATACTTATTTCTTTACTACCCACAAGGGGCTACACACAGAGGGCACAAACAAGGACAGACAAACGGATTTAGTCGATTACATCAACTCCAGTGCGTAACTGGTACTTAATTAATCGACCCGGAAAGGATGAAAGGCAAAGTTGACTTCGGCGGAATTTGATCTCAGAACGTAGCGGCAGAAGAAATGCCTATTTCTTTACTACCCACAAGGGGCTACACACAGATGGGACAAACAAGGACATACAAACGGTTTAAGTCGATTACATCAACCTCAGTGCGTAACTGGTACTTAATTTATCGACCCCGAAAGGATGAAAGGCAAAGTCGACCTCGGATTCGCATTTCGCCCGTTTGTGCCAGCTAAAGTTTGTGCCAGCTCACCGCCCTAAACTCCTCGAATTGGAAAGAGTAAGTGATTCTGAGAT
>NC_043004.1:56483292-56490792 GCF_006345805.1 Octopus sinensis | reverse complement strand
TGTGTGTATGTATGTGTTAGCTTATATTGTATGTATCTATGTATGTGTGTATGCATGTTTAACTGCTCTCCAAAATATGACGTTAACCATAAGGTCAGATCTGACTACACTAAATCTTTTAGTAGAAAGAGATTTAAGATGCTCCTTAGTCATTCATTAAGATACATATATACACACAGGCACACACACACACGTGTGTGTGTGTGTGTGTCCCCACTATGTGTTATCGAATCAAATGTCGCTTTATTTATCTGCTATTTAGTATAGCAACTGCAAAGATTTGAAAGGGGAACCAAGGTTTGAAATCAAACCATGTGAGAAACTAAGGCAGTGCTCCGCATAGGGGTTAATGCCTTTGACAATTGAAAGAGGGATATCAAAACTGCAACTTTTAATAAAATTGATAAAATACAGGTAATCCTAATTACTGAGATAACACAATGAACGTAGATTTTTGCAGATCAGGGCTGATGAGTATGTACCACTGGCTCTTGAGATGGCAGCGAAACTACCGAGATAAAACGGCTGACAGTTTCTTCAAATAATTGGTAAAATAATCGAGTCATTGATTAAATGATACGTCAGGCAATTGATTTTTTAAAATGTTTAGCTGGTCGGAGTTAGTCAATTAAATTTCAATAATTTGTTGTTTTTTTTTATCGCCCCGAAAAGATAAATGGCGAAGTTGACCATAGCACGATTCGAACATTCGAGATAAAAACCTGGTAACCATTTTGTCTGACTCCTTAATAATGCTGCCAAACCACTATTCTTAACTGACCTGTAATTAAAAGTGAAATATGAACACCGTGCTGCTGTATTGGCAAAATGACCTTCTTTCAATACATCACATATTATTGGAAGCTCTCTGTCGGTTACGACGACGAGGGTTCCAGTTGACCCAAATCAACGGAACAGCCTGCTCGTGAAATTAACGTGTAAGTGGCTGAGCACTCCACAGACACGTGTACCCTTAACGTAGTTCTCGGGGATATTCAGCGTGACACAGAGTGACAAGGCCGGCCCTTTGAAATACAGGTACAACAGAAACAGGAAGTAAGAGTGAGAGAAAGTTGTGGTGAAAGAGTACAGCAGGGATCACCACCATCCCCTGCCGGAGCCTCGTGGGGCTTTAGGTGTTTTCGCTCAATAAACACTCACAATGCCCAGTCTGGGAATCGAAACCGCGATCCTATGACCGCGAGTCCGCTGCCCTAACCACTGGGCCATTGCGCCTCCACCTTCTTTCAATACATCACATACTATTAACCTTTTTTCAAAATTGTCCAACGCATCAGCATTGAACGAATTCTATGAATGCAAGTTGTATTTTGTCCTAAAGAGTGTCAGTGGTGACAATATGTCTTTAATATAGAGGACGCTATTATTTACTGTTTTAAAACCCGCTGAATTAAATGACATAAGGGTCGTCATGTTCAAAACCTAAGACTAAGCAGCAACAGTGGTTATATTTAGTCCACATTTAAAGTAAAAATGAACTATGGAAGGGTACCGTTTTCAAGAATTTTAGTCTAGCTTATCGACCCCAGTACTTAATATTTTCTTATAAAACCCGGTGCTCATTCTAGCGGACACTTCTGCCACGCCGCTAAGTTACGAGGTTTTAAACATATCGACACCGGTTTTTAACACATACACAAAGACACACACACGCATAAAACATACAAATATGGATACACACACATATATCTATATACCACGAGCTTCTTTCAGTTTCCATCTGCGAAATCTATTTAGACGGATTTGGTCGGCCCAAGGCTACAATATGAGACACTTGCCTAAAGTATCACGCATGGGACTGAATCCATAAACATTTAATTGGGAAGCAAGCTTCTTCTCACACACCCACGCCTGTGGCTATTATTAAGCATTCATAAGAATATCTTCATACTTTTCAAATGAATGTATTGTTTAAAATGATAGATCCGTCCTCTCTTCGAGACACATATATTATTGATATCACCTTCATTAAGCAATGTGAAATACTACTTCTGATGTTCAGTTACATTGAAAACAATCGCCTTAACATCTTCGAGAATGGTGCTGAACCATTGCTGTTAAAGCAATTAAAATATTTCGACACTAACTGTCCGACATTTATTGCATTTAATATTCACCCTATGTCGACATTCGTATATGACACATTTTTTTGTGGTTTTTGTTTTTTTCTAATTTTCTGTTTTAGCAGATCTTTGATGAATAACGTTCAAACTATAACACTCAGGTGTACTTTTATACGTCTGACTAAGTGCATCCAGAACTATATTATGTATTATCTTCTTTTCATGAATATAGGCGCAGGAGTGTCTGTGTGGTAAGTAGCTAGCTTACCAGCCACATGGTTCCGGTTTCAGTCGCACTGCGTGGGACTTTGGGCAAGTGTCTTCTACTATAGCCTCGAGCTGACTAAAGCTTTGTGAATGGATTTGGTAGACGGAAACTGAAAGAAGCCTGTTGTATATATGTATATATATATGTGTGTGTGTGTGTGTATGTTTATGTGTTTGTGTTTGTCCCCACAACGTCCCCGTAACTTACCAGTTCAGCAACAGAAGCCGATAGAATAAAATACTTGGCTTACAGAGAATAAGTCCTGGGGTCGATTTGCTCGACTAAAGTCGGTGCTCCAGCATGGCCGCAGCCAAATGACTAAAACAAGTAACAGACTAAAAGGGAGAGTATAAGAAACTGATGATTTGAGAGATATCTGTCGCCATTTTACAAGTCATACGGATATTACTTGTAACGCTTGTCTTTAGCAAATTCTATTTTCCTCTCCAAAACACTTTCGACCAAAGCGGTCATCAAATATTTATAGAGAAAAAACGAATTTCGTTGAAAATAGCAAAAACATTCTCATACGAAACTGATTCTAAAAGTTTACTCAAACAAAGAAAATATTTGACGCATCAGCAGAACCATGGTTAACTAGTTTTATTTGTTTATCTTCACGGGAGCAATTATATTTTAGGTGTGCAGATTTCATACATAGTTTCTTTAAACCAGAGTAATATATTTTTAAAGATGCTTTCAGAAACCACACTTGCTCTTGAAGCTTTGTAATTGTGTAATTATTTGGAGATCTGAAACCTTGGACAGCTACTATTAATTTTGGAGCATCAAGACAATAGTGATCCATACTATTATGAGTGTAAATGATGAATTAGTATAACTGGTAGAAATCCGAGCAAAAATATGTGTATGTCTTCTGGTATTTAATTATGTCTCTCCTGCATTTTCAATTCAAATTTTCTCGCCGCTAACTGCCTAATTCATAATTCATGTTTTTCAGAGTTTATGAAGTAATTACTGGGCAAGTAATCACCTACATTTCCTCGCAAAATGCATTTTAGGAGATATTGACAATTCTCAATTCCGCCTGTCTTTTTTTTTATGGTAAGCATAGTGTATGTGACACTTAAGGTTAAGCAAACATCTACGCAACCACATGACCCAAATTAGATGTTATTGAGCATCATATTGATGAATTATATTCGTGACTAAGGGTAGGCCATCGATTCCTCCTATGTTAAATGAGCAAGAAGTCGTGTATGTGTGTGTGTATGTGCGCGCGCGTATCTGTATGTGCGTGTCTATGGCTGTGCTTATACGTATGTGTAAATATATATATATATATATACATATATACTCTTTTACTTGTTTCAATCATTCGACTGTGGCCATGCTGGAGCACCGCCTTTAGTCGAGCAAATTGACCCCAGGACTTATTCTTTGTAAGCCTAGTACTTATTCTATCGGTCTCTTTTGCCGAACCGTTAGGTTACGGGGATGTAAGCACACCGGCATCGGTTGTCAAGCGATGTTGGGGGCACAAACACAGACACACAAACATATACACACACATACATGTATACATATATATATATATATATATATATATATATATATATATATATATATATATATATATATATATATTTGACAGGCTTCTTTCGGTTTCCATCTACCAAATCCACTCTCAAGGCTTTGGTCGGCCCGAGGCTTTAGTAGAAGACAACAAGGTGCTACGCAGTGGGACTGAACCTGGAACCATGTCAAAGCAAGATCATAATATAAATACATAAACGCATATATGTATATGTATGCCTGTGAGTGTGTATGTATATGTGTGTGTGTGTGTGTGTGCAGGCGCGTGGCTTAGTGGTTAGGGTGTCAGCCTCATGATCTTAAGATTGTGATTTCGATTCTTGGACCGGGCGACGCTTTGAGCAAAACACTTCATTTCACGTTGCATCAGTCCACTCAGCTGGCGAAAATGAGTAACACCTCGATGGACTGGCGTCCCGTCCAGCAGGGGAACACATGCGCCATGAAACCCGGAAACCGGGGTCATGATCCTGGCTAGGCTTTAAAAGGGCACATTTATATATATATATATATATATATATATATATATATATATATATATATATATATAATCAAAAAGGGTAATAACATAAGTTATTATTACCAGTGGCCTAGCACAAAAGACGAATTAGTCATTAGACAATATATTATTCATATAGAAATATAATAAAGGCTCCCAAATAAAGAAGCAAGTGCTAAAACGCAAAGAGGGATAAATTCATCAAAGGAATGAAAATCAAAAACATTTACCATTATAGATGTATCCCAGACTGATCAGTTTCTACAAACCGTTAGAGCTACACGTGCTCTAACGCTCTGTGTATCTAGGATTTAGAAGGCTACCCACTGACAAACCTTGCCTTAGCAAACATATTCTGTAAGTTTTGCTAGAAAGAGGTAGAAACTGATCAGTCTGGGATACATCTGTAATGGTAAATGTGTTTGATTTTCATTCCATTGATGAATTTATCTCTCTTTGTATTTCTAGCACTTGCTTTCTTATTTGGGAGCCTTTATTATATATATATATTATATATATATATTATATTATATATTATTATATATATTATTATATATATATTATATATATATATTATATATATATGTGCACATTTATTCGCTCATAAATGCAGCAGCATCGGCTTTGAAAGTAATAAACTAATTATAGGCTGTGTATTCAGTGTAGATAATGATTTGTCGTATGTCAGATATCAATCGATCCCATTATACAGAGAGAGAATGCGTTGCATCACTGGTTTTATTTTGGTTAAAGGTTTATTTCTTCTGATAACATTTCTTCCTGAAAAATAAATACAGTTCACCAAAGGCCTCCAGTTCTCTATGTCCAGCAAAACCTATGTTACGGATAGCTATCTCTGCACAAGAGAATATATTCAATTATAAGTATACAAAGACATTAGCAACCAACCACAGAGTGACCATAACCGAGATGAAGTTGTCGAATGATATCTGTTAATTACGCTACCTATTTGGAAAATAAACAAAATATATGTTTATTATAGATGGGATATATTTACTACACATTCATATATGTTTATTCAAAGTACATAACTAAATCAGATTCAAATAATCTATACATATACAGTTGAAGTTTTCTGTGTGTGTGTGTGTGGCTGGTTTAATAGCCTTCAACTAACACTATCTCCTCCGAGACCCTGTGGCGCAAGTTGATCAAAATTGAGAGTATGATAGAAGCAGGCTTGCTCTTCATTCCGTAGTAGAAAAAATTCAAATCGAACCATGTTAAGACCAAAAATTATTTACATAAAAAAAGGTGCTTTTTATCTATGAAAACCCCTATTTTTTACAATTTTTTGACTGCTGTGTCGCCATTTTTCGGTGTATTTCAACCGGGAAAATGTTTTCCTTAAAGAGAATAACAAGCTACATAATGCAAAATTTTTACTTTTCAAAATAGAGTGGAACTATGTCAAAGTTTTGTTAACGTGACATCAAAGTCTGCCGCTTTAAGCGCGACTAAAAAACAAACCCAAGCAACGCCGGGCTATACTGCTAGTAATGTATATGTGAGTATATGCGTGCGACTCTGTGTCTCCCTCGAGAATTTAACTGGGACCATAAACACCACCAGGCTTATCTGGTCAGGAGTGATGCTAGCAACGCCGAAGAATAGAAAGTAAATATTTCATCAAAAGGACGAAGGAATTCAACTTTTAGATTCAACGACTATCAATTAATTCTAAGCGACATTGACTTTCCGGGTTAGTGACCATTTTCTTGTAAGTCCACTTGTAGTGGAAACATCTTATGAGCTATGCAAAGCTGTGTCTACATGTGTACCGCGGTTATAAATCATGAGTTGTTCCCTCGTCAGTAACCTTAATAGACAGCTACACTACGAGAAGTACAACTCAAAAGGACTGACATTATGGTACCTGAAAACAACTCGAAGAATCCACGATTGGATTGCAAGATCGGTCATAAATATAGAAATTTTTATGTACGTATGTTTGAAGCATACACACACATACACACACACACACACACACACACACACACATATATATATATATATATATATATATATATATATAGATATATAGAGAGAGAGAGAGAGAGAGAGAGAGAGATAGAGAGATAGAGAGATAGATAGATAGATAGATAGATAGATAGATAGATAGATAGATAGATAGATAGATTAGTGTAATGTTAATAAACCTAGGTGTCAAGCTATTTTGAATAATGTACCTATTGAATATTCAATGACTTTATATGGGATATTCATTGTGATAATATAGTATTTATACTGACATATTCATACGATGGTTCGGTATTTATTGCTGTTTACCATTATTTAATGCCATTTACCTTTATTCATTTGTATATTTTCACTTTCAGTCATCCATTTATTCACATCACGCAACTATCAGTAAAAAAGAGAAGAAAAAAATCATATACTAAAAATAATCACAATTTTAACATAGCACAAAACAGAAATTGATAAAAATCCTAAAAATTATTAATCGCCCGAAATATCTAACTCAATCTACATCTCTCTTTCTCTTTCTTTCTCTCTTTCTCTCTCTCTCTCTCTTGCAGTCTCTTTTTCTGTATGTAAAGATATATATATATATATATATATATATATATATATATATATATATATACATATGCATAGTTGGAAGTGCAAGTCTATTTCACATGCGTGTATGGGTTTGTGTGTGATTTCATGCATGCGTACGTGCTCTTGCATTATATTTTTTGTAATTGATGGCCCTGTTTATTTCAAATGCAGTTCAGACATGAATGAAATAACAAATCACTCGATAAACACACACATAAATAATATTCATATCTTATGCGAATTATTCATTGAAAATTTTTATGTGCGTATATATATATGTATGCATACATACACACACGCACACACACACACGCGCACACACACATATATATATATATATATATATAAATATATATATATAATATATATATATACATACATATGTATATACACACATTTGTAAATATAAATTAATATGCTGATGTATATAGAAATATGTTAATGCAGATAAACACACAAAAATAGCATTCGTGTCTATATAAGCCTTTCTGATATATAAATTGCAG
>NC_043004.1:56453292-56478292 GCF_006345805.1 Octopus sinensis | reverse complement strand
TATATATACATGTGATTGTATACATATATATATATATACACACACACATGTATATATATATATATATATATATATATATATATATACATATACATACATACATATACATATATATATATATATATATACATTTTTATATACGTATGTGTGTATGATACACCTACAAATCATGTTTAAAAATAAAAACTGTAGAGAATGATGTAAAAAAAATAGCTTCACATATGCGCAGTATATTCCTACGTACAAGACAGAAAATAAATGTTTTAAAGCTATTATCTAGATGTACGACCATTTTTTCTAAGAATACATTATACAAAATAATCTATTCCCATAGTTATATGTATACATAACTGTTCATTTTTATGAATGTGTTCCCATGAACGTCTTCGTATAGGTGTCGGTGCACATAGATTTATATATATATATATATATATATATATATATATATATATATATATATATATATATATATATATAGATAGATAGATAGATAGATAGATAGATAGATAGATAGATAGATAGATAGATAGATAGATAGATAGATAGATAGATAGATAGATAGATAGATAGATAGATAGATAGATAGATGGATGTATTTTAAATCGTACAATTTATTTATTGGTGCATTACATATCAGTGTTTGTACATGTTCTTTTGAGTAATTTATGTTTCGGGCGAATTTATATGTGCGTATACATGTATAGAAATATATATATATATATATATATATATATATATGTGTGTGTGTGTGTGTGTGTGTGTGTGTATATATATGTATGTATATTTATATATATATATTCATATATTGATATATATGTATATATATATATAATCATATATGTTATATTATATTACATATATATATCATATATACAGAATGTTTATATTATATCATATACATTATCTGTTAAGACATATAATATAAATATATATGTAATATATATATATATATATATATATATATATATATATATTACATTGTATATTTAATATATGTGTGTGTATGTATATATGTATGTATGTATGTATGTATGTATGCATGCATGTATGTAGGCAGGTATGTACATGAATAAGCTTATGTGCATGATGTGTTTGTGTGTGCATCTAAATACCCTTGATGGTGAATGATGGGAAGAAAACAAGTGTGCAATTTAATAAGCATAACACATTTTTGCTGCATTACGTTGCATCTCTAATTTGTGAGTTTTTCTGCGATTGGCAATCAATTATTGCGCTTGTTGCTTGTTGCAAACTATTTGACACGGACTGCGTAAAAGAAATCTTCACAGGTTTTTCCCACAAAGAAAATAGTACACACATTAAACTAATCAATACATTGATCATTATAGTCTAGATGTTTTACAGACAACTTGGCTTCTCTACTCTTTCATTATTGTGCTTTGATAAATTATATCGATGTACATAGAAATACGTGAGTAATTACCATACGTAATATATTTATTTCCAATGTATACCTAAGATTAACAAAGCCCAGCTCAGAACGATAATGTGCGACATTCATGCCTTTCTCAATAGCATGCATTTATATAACTGAAATGAAATATCAGCTATGTGCTGTTGAACTGTAAAACCGTAAACTGAAGTCATGGTTCTGTTGATTCTACAGCGACCACATAGCTATAAATTTTGATTTCTGCCCTTTATAAATGATCGACATATATTACTGAAGAATATCGCCCAATAAATTGACATCATTATATTTCAGTGACTGCCTCTAATAAACGAGGAAATGTCTACAGGTTCGAGGAGTAATCAGCATGACGAGATGAACATGGAATTGGCTAATGTACATTGACTACCACAGCAGTCCAAAATAAGAATCAGTGTGTTAATCCAACGGACAACAGACCGAGGAGAATGTTAAACCTACATAGAGATTTTTACGTTCGTATCTCTTAACCGTCGTAATCTCGGTCAACAAGTACCAAATATAAGGTTAGTGCTATTATATAACACCACTATATAGGAAACGATGAATAGTTTCTACTCTGCGGTGGAGACCTCTGGCGTCCTTGGTCCTTGGAACATATTCCTGCTCACCACTATCAGGACAGAGATAGCTATCTGCAAGTGCAAGCTCCGTGAGTCAGAGTGGCTGGTTCCCGTGCTTCGCCCTCGCCATCCTCCGGAGCAACACATTTTTTTATTTGGATTTCTGGATCTATGAGCCAGTTTGACTTACTCGAAATTGTACGTTCCACTTCCCAAATACTTAGATCCATGCAACAATTTTTTTATTCTAATTCTTTGAAAACATGTAAAGATAGTGTACAAGTAACTGATAATATAACCAGTTCCACCTTTATTGCTGATGTCATTTGCGTTCTTATAACTTAACGCCTGATCAGCTCTGCTTGAACATATCTATGATGAAAATATGTTCCATACACCTTTACTTTATCTTAATCTCAGATGTTTTGCATTTTACACTTTATCACCTATTTAACATTCCTCTTTTCAGATGTAATTCTTAAAGATGGTAAGTAGTTTTCCCGGTAAACTTGCTACAATTAGCAAGTTGAGAACCCACTTAGTGGTTCCTTCATTAGTTACACATTAACATGTTTTGTACTGTTTAAAATCTATGAACTACCAAACTGTCGTCTGGTTCACAGGTAACCAACTAATTCAACCATCAATGTTCTTCAACAATGCAACAGGTATATTACAGTCAAAAAGGATTGTGGCTATAAAACTCTTAAAAATTTAGTGACGAAAAAGAAAATATTTTATTACTTCTAGGCTTAGAGTGGCTGTGTGGTAAGTAGCTTGTTTAGCAACAACATGGTTCCGGGTTCAGTCCCGCTGCGTGGCAACTTGTGCAAGTGCCTTGTACCATAACCTCGGGCCGACCAAAGCCTTGTGAGTGGATTTGGTAGGCGGAAACTGAAAGAAGCTCTTCCTATATATGTGTATATATATATATATATATATATATATATATATATGTTTGTATGTTTGTATGTATATATGTGTGTGTGTATGTTTGCGTGTGTGTTTGCCCTCCCCCAACCAAACATCGCTTGACAACTGATGCTGGTGTGTTTAAGTCCCAGTAACTTAGCGGTTCGGCAAAAGAGGACGATAAAATAAATACTAGGCTTACAAATAATAAGTCCTGGGGCCGATTTGCTCGACTAAAGGCGGTGCTCCAGCATGGCAGCAATCACATGACTGATACAAGTAAAAGAGTAAAGAGTATACAGACAGCAGACTTTTAAAATTTTATATTTAACTAGCACTATCGCCCGGCGTTGCTCGGGATTGTAAGGGAAATAACTATATAAGCATTTTTAGAGATGTAAAGTATAATAGCCATCTCAATATAGCTAACCACAAAGGTGGGGTGTTACTGTAGCTTTTTACGTTCTGAGATTTAATAATACATCTTTAGAGAGTTACTTCCCTTATATATGCCAAAAATGCATTAAAAAATGGGAAAAATTGATGGTAATTTTTTTTTTAATCGTAGACTCATCGTAGACGCGCGCTAATACCCAGAAGGGCTCGATATGAATTACGACTATAAGATACCCGGTTTTGGTTAAACTGCACCGCAAAATGTGGGAGTAGTTAGGAATCTAAATCGTAGAAGACAGACAGCACACAACCTCTCTTTTATATATAAAGATGTTCGTTTATTTATCGGTTTATTTATTTTTTAGTTTATGTTTTTCACTTCGCCACTAAAATATGAAATTTTTATCTAATGAGGAGTGACAGACATTTACCCAAATAATTTCAGACATACACACTCTCTCTCTCTCTCACACACACAAACACACACACACTCACTCACTCACAAATACACACACACAGGCACGCATGCAGACACACACATATACAGACACGCATGCAGGCACATACATAAATACACACACACACAGCACAAAATGCATGACCGCACATATACGTTTCATACATAGACATGTATATATATATATATATATATACACATATATAAATATGCGTGTATATGTGTGTGAATGCCTGTGTGTGTATGTGTGTGTATGCGTGTTTGACAGCGATTCAATATTTGGCTAGGTCGCTTTCGTTAGAGTGACTGGGAAGGGGAACCAGCACTTCGAAGTTACTATCAATCATTTCCTTGTCAAAATAAAGAATATTTACGATACTCTAAATTAAGGCGTTACGTGATGTTTGAATTATTGTTTGACAGGGTAACATATAAATACACACAAAACCAGATAAAATGAAACAGTAAGTCAGGTAAATATAAGCGTATATACGTAGACGGACCGATGGAGGGACTGGCAGGTAGACAAACAGAATTTCAGACAGATGGGCAGAAACATAGAAGGAATATATATATATATATATATATATATATATATATATATATATATATATAAAATATTTAAATAATGAGGGAGATAAATTAATATTAATTTTAATATCAATTTAAAACCAGTAGTCTAGCATACAAAAAATCTGAGAAGTCAGAGAAAATTCTAATATATGTGTATATTGGCAGGGCAGGACTGCTAGGTAGTCGGCCGTATGCTAGAAATAGATCATCAACGATCAAAACTACAAAGAAATTCAGCGAACACCAGAACCAAATTTGGCGGGCAGGACAGATGAAAATTTATATAAAAAACAGAATTAAAAGCATACCTCGGTTTCGGCCTTTAACAAAGGAATTACTTACATAATTCAAATGTCCGTGGCTTCATCAGTGCATTCGTTCAGTGTCAATGCAATTTACAAAACTAACCCCAGCTTTCTGTGCCAAGACAGACACGTGCTTAGTTTTACCGATTACATTAGGGATAAAATTTCAAATATCTTGGTTCCGGCGCGCTAAGAAATTCCTGAAGCGAAGGACTGCAGTAAATAATTCACTGCGGTTAGTGCTTGCTACTAGAGAACGTATTTATTTCAATATTTAAATAATGAGGGAGATAAATTAATATTAATTTTAATATCAATTTAAAACCAGTAGTCTAGCATACAAAAAATCTGAGAAGTCAGAGAAAATTCTAATATATGTGTATATTGGCAGGGCAGGACTGCTAGGTAGTCGGCCGTATGCTAGAAATAGATCGTTTTGTAGTTTTGATCGTTGATGATCTATTTCTAGCATACAGCCGACTACCTAGCAGTCCTGCCCTGTCAATATATACGTACATATATATATATATATATATATATATATATATATATATATATATATATATATATATATATAGGGAGAATTCACGAAAAAACAAAAGACGAAGACAGAGGGTGTAGAAAATAAACAGATGTATTAGTATAACGCTCGGGAATTGAAAGTCTTTTACGTTTCGAGCCTACGCTCTTCCACAGAAAGGAACACAGAAAGAATCAAGGAGAAAAACAAGGAGAGAAAAAATGTGTTTCGTGGCTACCGATCTATCATGGCGGTATATATATATATTGATAAAAACGGTAAGATAACAAAAGAAAAAAGAGACCTCGATATTATGTAAATAGAGTAATTTATCTGTAAATGTAATATGTGAAAATTATTCGGTAGCCATGATAAAACTCCGCCACCATCTGTTCAGTTATCGGGATAACTGAAGAGATGGTGGCGTGGATTTCCACCTCGGAGTTTTATCTTGGCTACCGAATAATTGTCACATATTACATTTACAGATATATATATATATATATATATATATATATATATATATATATGTATGTATATATATGTGTGTGTGTGTGTGTGTGTAGAGAGAGAGAGGGGGGGAGACAGACAGACAGACAGACAGACATACAGACAGATAGAATTAGGCATATTATCCATATTATGAACCATACAATTTCTTGGTAAGCTGAAAGACAATAGAACCATTAGACAATGTTTCTGTGGCATATTAGCGTCGAAGAGTGCTATACTCCTCACCAGATGCAGGTTAAACAAATTCACACTACCCGATGCCGTTGCTAGTGTCCAATTTTGCTGCATCCACTGGAGGAAAGACAAATGAAATGCGACCTTTCTAAGAATCGATCTCATGATCTTAGGATTGTGATTCCAACAATTTAACTGCTAGGCTATGCAGCTTCACATCAAAAGAATTAGTAAATAAAAGCAATTCGAATTAGGGTTCAATGGCCACCAAGACTGGAGAAAGCCCTAATATTATCAGCCAATCAAAATTGGTAAACTAGCTTAAGCATTCTTCATTTATAAAACGAAAGAAAGTGACTGGAGAAAAGGTTTAGCTGTCTTTTCTAGTACGAAAAGTCACTCATTAGAGAATTTCACGTAGGATCGGAAAAGTCCGTACGTTTATGCGTTCATTGCTTCATGCAGAATAGAGAGGGAAGCAATCACAGACAAGTCAACGATCATCTACATGTCCAACCTGCATAAGGTGACTATTTCTTCGGAGAAGAATACATGTTCTGTAATGTAGACTTGATTAAGTACTATCAGATTTACAATTAATGCTCTTCGTAGTATTTTAAACCTAATTTGAAGATTATGATTATTGTATATCTATTTGTTTGGGAAGGATTGTGTACGTTGTCTTTTATCGTTTTGGACGACAGACACTTTTGTTGTAATTTAGCAATTCCAATGACACTTATCGCGTATTTTAGACAAAAGGATTTGATTTGAGGGTGATTTGGCTACTATTATACGTTAGACAATCGTTAGTATAAAGTTAGTCTCCATTTGCACGTATGACTTTTCTCTTATGTATCGTGACACTTATTTCATATATGACAGATAGACGCAACCATTGACAGACAATTATAAACTTTGTAAAAACGCTGGTTACTAATAAGCGGCATCGGATGATGCAGAGTTGTTAATGAGACAACTGCCAAAAGTGTCTGTCTGAGAAATGAAGTTAACAAATCACATAGAATTTGTATCTGCTAACTGGTTTTGGTGTGTAGCATATATAGAGAAGAAAAGGAAACTTTGTAGAAATTTCCCAATTAGGAAATTTACTTACATGTGCATACATAGATAAATGTACGCATTTATGCATATGTATGTATGTATGTATGTATGTATGTATGTATGTATGTATGTATGTATGTATGTATGTATGTATGTATGTATGCATGCATGCATGCATGTATGTATGTATGTATGTATGTATGTATGTATGTATGTATGTATGTATGTATGTATGTATGCATGTATGTATGTATGTATGTATGTATGTATGTATGTATGTATGTATAGACAGATAGATAGATTGATAGATAGATAGATAGATAGATAGATAGATAGATAGATAGATAGATAGATAAACAGACAGACAAACAGACAGATGGACTGACAGATAGATTTATAGATGGATAGAGTGATAGACAAACAGGCAGAAGACAGACAGATAGGTAGGTAGGTACGTGCGTAGGTGGTAGGTAGGTAGGTACGTACGAACGTAGGCTGGTAATTAGGTAGATCGGTGGGTTGGTATGTAGGTAGGTAGGTAGGTAGGTAGGTAGGTAGGTAGTTAGGTTAGGTATGTAGGTAGGTAGGTAGGTAGTTAGGTTAGGTATGTAGGTAGGTAGGTAGGTAGGCTGGTAGGTAGGTAGAGAAACAGAGAGAAGACAGACAGACAAATAGATAGATAGATAGATAGATAGATAGATAGATAGTTAGAATAAGAGAGAGAGAAAGAGTGAGAGAGAAAGAAGAGTACAGTGGTCAAGAGTAATAGCATTCTATACATGTTGTGGATGTTAGGTATTTTCATTAACAATATTTAGTAAACACAAGTAAAGTGTTACACATACAAAAGCAAGAATGACTGAGTGTGACGATGCACAGAATTTTTACCTCTGAACAATCGGTCGTCCCTTTTGCGACCATGAAATTATTAGCAAGCAATTTATGAATATTATATATATGTACATGGGGAAGTGTTGGTGCATATTTATATATTTCTCTATCTGTCTACGTAAATTTAAGCATGACGTCTTGACAACATCATGAATAATGTAATGTCCTTCTGCCAGAGTGATCAATCTTAGAAACTAAACTTACACGGGGAGTGTTTAGCTGAGTATATGGAATTTTGATATTATGGTAAACTAAGGTTGTGGGCTGACAGAATTAGCATTTAAAAACGGTCCTATAATTTTAATATGTTCTTTCCATTAAGTGCTCGATTCAAGAACAGCAAGGGTGCAAGCGATTCACCAGAGGTTTCAGATTATATAGAAATATATATTACTTTACAAATCAAAGGGCACGTTCCTACAACTGGAAAGAGAGTTATGCAGTATCCCTCGTTGTATCGTGGTTCACCTGTCACAGTTTATTACTTAAGTTTATGTCGATTCCTCTGTGGTGCTGTTTTGCGTTTATAATAAAATAAATATATACAAATTATAAACATAATCAAAAAATATATAATCTAGTATTGTTTCTACTTCGCGGATTTTCATCTATCGTGGGGTGTATTAGAACGTAACACCCGCCATAGTCGAGTGATTACTATCCTGCGTTTATGAGCTGGTTCCCCATACTAACTATAAAGTTAGTGACACTCATCGAATATGAAAGATGTTCCACTACTTTTTCAAATCTTCGATAACCTATTGATTAAAACCAGAGCCACGTTCAGCTTAATTGCTAGAACTTCTCCGATGTTAACAGGTACGTTTACAACATCCTCTTCTAATCTTGCCGCAAACAGATCGAGGCCTCACAGCGAACCTACAGACATTCCAAATTCACGCGACCTATAACCAATAATTTGTTCAAAATCTCGCTCAATGATATCGCGAACACAGCTGAATGTTTGAATTAAAATGATATTTTGTAAAAGAGCGGATTTCATGAAAAAGTTTCTTCATCTCCTTCCCTGCAACCCTCGATCTCTATGATGCAATTAATGAAACGTTTCCAATAGAATCACTTGGTAAATCCCTAGCCTTACATCTCAGAAGACACGAATCCCATCGTCGCTAGAATCGTTCTGTTATACAACAGCACTCCCTCCTCGCGGTATCACTCAATTCGGGACCCCCTTCGGTCACAACACTGACCATGGGATTGCAACTAGTAAGTTACCCTCCTAGTCACAAGTCTGGGCAAGGTGGTTTATGGAAGACCAGCAGTCGCCCATGCATACCTGCCTCCCCTCTCCACGCCACCAGTGTTATCCAAGGGAAAGCCAAATGCCGATACAGCTTGGCACCCGTGACGTCGCAACTCATTTCTACAGCTGAATTAACTGGAGCAACGTGAAATAAAGTGTCTCGCTCAAGAACACAACACGCAGCCCGGTCCGAGATTCGAGCTCACAACCTCACTATCGTAAGCTTGACGGTCTAACCACTGAGCCTACGCTTTCATATTTTGTCACACACCGATCTAGTGCAGAAAATTACTTCTTCTTATATAACCAAAACGACGCAGCAGCTTCCCGCTGGACTGAAAATCCTTCGAAAATATATCACGCATAAAACTGCAAAATTAAGTCAAACATTTTGTAGCAAAATATACAGGCGCAGGAGTGGCTGTGTGGTAAGTAGCTTTGCTAACCTCACTGACTGAAGAGTGACTTTACTCACCGTACTACGGTTTGGACGCGTTTTCTTTCCGGTAAGAATTTTGCTGTGTTGTTAATTGTTGAATTTCTACTACTGAAAATTTGTCTTTAAACGTTGCTGAACTGTCTTGTTCTCCGGTTTTACCGGGGAATAATTGGATAATTTCTTACCGTTGAACTGTTAGCCATTGTGGCTTTTTATTTACGTGACTATATATTACGTGACTATATATAGTCCTGCCAGACTATTTTCGTGCCCCTCCCCCGAATGGGGGTGGGAATTGGAATTTTTGAACTACTTTGGAAGAAAAACTTTCTATAGGTTTCCCAGTTTTGTGGGAAACCAATATTCGTAATTTTTGTGTTGTCTAATTTCAACAGAATAATGTCTGTTGAAATTATTCACGAAAGTAGTGCTCTTGAGGAGAGCAATGTTAAAAAATTTTCTACGGTAGCCGCAGTGGCTACCGAGAACATTGACATCGATGTCAATCAGCTCGTTGAGCTATTTAAAAGAATGCAAGAGGAGGGTGGTGATGTTAAAATATCACCCTCCGCCAGTATCGTGGAGACCGAGAAGCGGACCGTAGTGTTTAAAACTTTCTGTCCACAAAGCAGAAGGTTGAAACACTTTGAAAAAAGCACCATCGAGAAATGCCTGTCCCCGATTTGGAAGGACATCGTGTACGTCGCCAGGGGACGGGCATATGGCACTGTGGATGTCCGCTTCTCGGGGGAAGAAATGGCCCGCGGGCATTCTGTGAACCCCCTAAAAACCAAGGAGGTGGTACTTTTCCCAAGCTATAGGGGACGCAGGACGTCCCGGGTCAGGATTGTAGAAGCCCCGCCGGAAGTAGATCCGGTAGAGGTAGTGGCCGCCCTGTTATAAAAAAGGGCGGACAAAATAAAAATACTTCAAGTAACATGCTTTACCCCTCTATTTTGGCTCGGGCGTAACATTAACATATTAATTCAATGAACAGCGGAGGACCTGCAGCTCCTTCCTGAGAGGGTGCTCGTGGGCGAGAACGTAGCCCTCAGGGTACAGGTCGAAGGCCGAAAACCCACCTGTTACGCCTGCGGCAAAAAGGGCCACATTCGTGTAGACTGTCCAGACAAGCAAAAGAAACCGCAGACACCAGGCCCCTCAGATAATAAAAAAGTCCCTACCCTTGCAAACACCCCTACCCCTACAAAAACAAAAAATCCCACTCCTGCTGTTACGGTGCCAACCCCAAAACAGACTGAAGATAAAACCCAGCCCTCGCACTCACAAAACCCTACACTATTAAAACCTCCCACCCCCCTAAAAACTGCGGCGCCTACCGAACAAACTATTGCTACCCCAGACGATACCATGGAGGTATCAGAGGGGGGATTTACACCAGTTCGTAAAAGAATTCGTGCAGCATCCCCGTCCACATCCCCTACAAAAAATAAGAAAAACAAAGACACACCACAGACACGGAAAAAAAATCCCGCTCAACTGGCCCAGAAAAAGAAGACAAAAAAGAAAATGAACTCATATTAATTGAATTCGACACACAAGACAAATACATAAACGATATTGTGGTTCAGCATCAGTCAGCAAGACTGTACAACAAATACAAAGATCGAAATAGACACGCGTGGATTGCGGAAACAACGTTCAAACAATTAAAAGACAGACACCCAAATGCCATCCGGCATATCGCGAACTTGCCGGACTATCTGAAGAAAGAGGAGAAAGAAGGGGCCCACAAACGTGTGGTGAGGTCGGCTCCCACCTCTCCAACGAAATGTAAGTAGAACTTTTACTTTTTGTAATGGCTTCGCTTAACCTTGGTTGTTTAAATGTGCGTGGTCTGAGTTCGAAGTGGAAGCAGGCTTGTTTCCTCGACGACCTCAGATCTCATAATATACATGTGATGGTTGCTACAGAGACCAAGCTGGACAGCCTATAAACCTTCTCGCCTCTCCTGAATGGCTACGAGAAAATCATGTCTCCTGGCCAGACCGGAGGGCGAGGGGGCGTAGTGGTACTGATCCGTAAAGACTTGGCTCTACAGACAAGTACAGTCTATGTAGACCCAGAAGGTGGGCTGGTCGTCCTTGATGTGACATACAGCAGTAAGGCCTTCAGGTTGATCGGACTCTATGCACCTTGTGCTAGAGGTTTCCAAACTGATTTTTATCGGCGCCTAGAGGGCTTTCTCGTGACGTCGAAGACTTTAGTGATATTAGGGGACTTTAATGCTATCGTTGACGTACACATCGATAGCGTTGGCTCGATCTATAGGAAAGTGAACTCACGTCTCGTGGATCTGCTTAAGCGGTTTCAGCTGGCAGATCGTTACAGACTTGACCATCCGAACGTCCCAGAGTGGACCTGGATGAGTGGCGACGGAAGGTTCAAGTCTTATCTAGACAGGATAGTGATAAGAACTAGAGATAAGTCTAGTTTTAGTTGTCCACAGCTCGTCCAGGTGCCCTATACTGACCATAGAATGGTCACGTGTAGACTGGACATAGATAGCACACTTAAGATAGGAACCGGCTACTGGAAGCTGAACAAGTCTACTTTGACACGCGAGGCATACCGTAGCCGGATTAAGGTGTTAGTGCAGAGGGCGTTAACCGGAGCCGTGGTTAATAACCGGTGGTGGTTCGCCCTCAAAAGAGCCATTCGATTCGAGTCCATTAGATTTAGTAAACAACTAAGACTAGATAGGGCTAGAATAGAAGGGCAACTAGTTAAGAACTTAGAGGAGCCGTTGAGGTTGGGCTCTGCATCTCACATTTTAGCGGCGAGAACGGCATTAGACCGTCACCTCAAAACCAAACATGAGGGATGTAGAGTCCGGGCTAAAGTACGAGCATTGGGCCGTGAGGGAATTAATGTTGCCGGATGGGCCCGTACGATAGAAACACAGCGTGGAAACGATGCCACAATTGAGTCTCTTATTGATGACAACGGATGCACGATCAAGAAGCGGGATGTGTGAGGCACTTCACAAGCACTTCGCCGAGTTGTTCGGGAGGTGCGGGACGCTGGATCATGGTGAGGCCCTTAGGGACTTCCTGTCTGGTGGCCCGCGCCTCTCGACACGAGAGGCTGAGTGCAGTGAAGGGCCAATCACAGCCGAGGAAGTAATCGAGGTGTTGGGCAAGTGCCCCGGGGAGAAGTCGCCGGGTCTCGATGATCTGCCCTATGAATTTTATAGAAGTATGCCAGACTTGTTCGGGCACCTGCTGGCTAGCGTCTACGCCAACTGGCAGCAGAATGGGAGAATTCCCAAGTCTGCGAGCCGGGGGGCGGTGACGTTGATCAGGAAGGACCCGAACAAGGAGGACGAGATAGGGAACTTCAGGCCCATAACTCTGTTAAACACGGAGTTAAAGATTCTAGCGAAGGTGCTATCAAAAAGTTTGGCGCGTGTCGTGGACAAACTTGTCGGGGAAGCGCAAACGTGCGCTATCCCCTGCAGAACGATCCACGACAATCTCCACCTTATACGCTACTCCTTAGAGAGGGTGGGGAAGCTTTCTGGCACAGGGGGAGCACTGGTACATTTAGACCAGTCTAAAGCGTTTGATAGGGTCGACCATCGGTACCTGGCGGCGGTCCTCGGAGAGGCTGGCCTAGGCCCGACCTTTCGAGGTTGGATCGCTGCTTTGTATAGCGACATCGAGTCTGTAGTCAAGGTGAACGGTTCCTTTTCGAAGCCGTTCAGGATCGAGCGTTCAGTTCGTCAAGGGTGTCCCCTGTCCTCGCTCCTATACGTATTGGCTCTTGAGCCTTTGCTGCGGAAGTTGGAGGCACTAGGGGGCGCGCCGCATGATCTATGGTGTAGAAGAGGAGCTACGGCGTATGCGGATGACACCTCCATCATCGTGGCAGACGAAGGCCAGCTTCCAGTGGTGAAAGAGGCCATCAAAAGCTACGAGGCGGTGGCAGGAGCAAAGGTTAACAAGGACAAGTCGGTCGGTTTGCAACTCGGCACCTGGAGTCTGGTTCGGGCCAGACCTCCAGATTGAGAAAAATTGGAGTGAGGTGGCCAACAAGGTGACCGCTCTAACCCAGACCTGGTCTGGGCGGGCGTTTTCCCTGCTAGGGAAGGCGGAGGTGGTGCAGATGTTTATAGCATCAGTAATCACCTACCGTCTGACCGTGGTGCCTTGCCCCGATTTGTGGCTGAACAAGTTGGAGAGAATCCTTTTCCGATTTTTGTGGAAAGGAGGAAAGCCACTTGTAAAGCGCTCTGTCTGCTGCCAGAAACCGCTAAAGAGTGGGCTAGGGATGCCTTGGCTGAGGATGCGAAAACTCGCGTTAAGGTTGAGGCATCTCTGGCTTTACCTGGATGGAGAGCAGGTGTGGTCACCGCACGTCCGGTTCTACCTTCCCCAGTTAACATCCCTAACGGACATCGGTGCATGGATCAAGCGGAGACCTAAACTGAGTGAATGTCATTTGGAGTGCCGTCAGGCGCTCCAGCTACTATCTCGGGTGGGCAACGCCGGCAACAGGAGTTCCACCACGGATTTCTATAGCGGGTTAGTGGAGATTAAGTCCGAAGACGCCTTGGGGGAGACCCTGGGCTACGATGAAAATCAGTTGATCAACCTGTTCCGGAGGACGTCCGGGCCGGGGTTTCTGGATAATTACCAGAAATCCCTGGCCTGGCAGTGTTTCCGTGCGGCTTTACCTGTTCGCGACAAGCTGTCAAGGCACGGTAGTGCCGTCTCGCCGACATGCCCGCGATGTGAGCAGGATAGGGAGACCGTCTTGCACGCATTCGTGGAGTGTCCGGAGTTATCGGGACTGATAGCTTTTTTTGAACAACTGTTGTCAGTGATGGGAAGAGTACAGCTATCAGCTGAGTCTATCATCGAGATTGTGCCGCCCCCTTTCCTTAACAGGGAAAGAAAGGCTTGTTTTTTCTGTGTAGTAGCCATACTGAAAGAAACAGTATGGAAGACGCGTACGAAAGGTATAGTGACAGGCACCTTTGTCTCCGGCCAGGGGTTGATAAACTTTTTTAGTTACCACCTCAGTAGCAAAATCAGGCTGGAGAAGAGGTGTCTGTCACGAGATATGTTTGTGAAAAGATGGAAGCCTGTGGCATGCAAGATGGGTATGTTTGGCACCAGGTAAGAGTGACCGGATCAGAAAGTAAAGGTTCTACCCGGATGGCTGGGTGTCCGTCCTTCGACATGATCATTAATATTTTTAAACATTGCCTTCGTAAAATTCATTGTTTATAATCTTATCCGTAATTTCATTCGAAAATTGTAACTGTGTTAAGTTACTTCACCCTTTATATTTGTCTGTACTTGTTAGTCCCCTCTTTGTAACTGCCTAAATGGCAAATTATATGAAATAAAGTCGCTTGTTTACCAACCACATGGTTCTGGGTTCAGTCCCACTGCGTGGCACCTTGGGCAAGTGTCTTCTACTATAGCCTCGGGCCGACCAAAGCCTTGTGAGTGGATTTGGTAGACGGAAACTGAAAGAAGCCCGTCGTATATGTATGTATGTGTGTTTGTGTGTCTGTGTTTGTCCCCCTAAAAAGAGACCGATAGAATAAGTACTGGGCTTACAAAGAATAAGTCCCGCGGTCGAGTTGCTCGATTAAAGGCAGTGCTCCAGCATGGCCGCAGTCAAATGACTGAAACAAGTAAAAGAGAAAAGAGAAAGAGAAATTGGCCGAAAGACCAATATATATTTCGCTAGGTCGGAGGAAATTTCAATAAGCACCTACACATATTGTAAACCCCGACAGTTTAACAACTATATCATTATCCAGATACACATGGAACATTCACTAACGTATTAGCCCGCATGAGCTATACTGAAATATTATAAGCCATACGTTATTTTGATTGCAACAATCTCTGTAACTCTTACACAGAAGAAAACCATTTATAGTTTATTTGCCTCAGGAACTGCTGCTCAACAAATATCCAACTCGTTTTCTCTTCCCGAATATTATGACAATCTATTTTCAATAAACAGTTGATTTTACTCCGTAAGTCCCGATCAAAGAGAATAAGCATAAGTAGAAGCGAGAGCATACTATATAGTTATCTTGAAGCTAAATTTTCACAGAATATATTGAAACATGGAGAGATAAAATAATTTAGATCCCAATAAACAAGATAAATTCGAAGATGCATTTTGGATACTTCTTTTCACTCCGTCGGTTACGACGACGAGGGTTCCGGTTGATCCGATCAACGGAACAGCCTGCTCGTGAAATTAACGTGTAAGTGGCTGAGCACTCCACAGACACGCAGTTCTCGGGGATATTCAGCGTGACACAGAGAGTGACAAGGCCGGCCCTTTGAAATACAGGTACAACAGAAACAGGAAGTAAGAGTGAGAGAAAGTTGTGCTAAAAGAGTACAGCAGGGATCACCATCATCCCCTGCCGGAGCCTCGTGGAGCTTTAGGTGTTTTCGCTCAATAAACACACACAACGCCCGGTCTGGGAATCGAAACCACGATCCTACGACCGCGAGTCCGCTGCCCTAACCACTGGGCCATTGCGCCTCCCCTATTTTGGATACCAAAATCATTGAAATAGAAGATAGAAAATTAAAAAGATATGCAGCAGGCATGTCACAGAAAACCAACAAAAAATACACACTAACAAACTAACGTTAGTAACATATAACATATAGCAGAATAAGAAAAAACAGATCAAACGTTAACAGACTCTTGAATCGGAAAATCAGAATGAAACAACGTATATGAAAATGTGGATGTAAGCGAAGAGGAGAAAGATTCACGATTGCAACATTCAGAATATACAAGTACTGACTATGACAATAACTTGAAGGTGGAAGTAAGAAATAAGGTCAACGAATTTTATCCCAAAAATATATGACTAACGATAAAACTGTAGCAACAAAAGAATGTGAAAAACAGGTGCAAACATCAACAATCTGTGGGTAAACCGAGTAACATCCAGAATAATCACATAGGAGAGTGGAGACTTCCTCGAAACTACTTAGAATATAAGATTATTTAAAGAAAATCACAGCGGAACAAAAGTCCCAATGAGAAAGAGAACCCACAAATTCAGTTAAATGTTGAATACAAGATCTATCTTTTTTCTCTGAACCTTTAATGAAATGAGGAAAATGAAACAAATGAGAAAGAAAGAAAGAAAGAAAGAAAGAAAGAAAGAAAGAAAGAAAGAAAGAAAGAAAGAAAGAAAGAAAGAAAGAAAGGAAGGAAGGAAGGAAGGAAGGAAGGAAGGAAGGAAGGAAGGAAGGAAGGAAGGAAGGAAGGAAGGAAGGAAGGAAGGAAGGAAGGAAGGAAGGAAGGAAGAGGAGTCGCAAATACTAGAGAAGTACAAGAGATGAAATATAATATCCGAAATCAAAGGACGCCGAAAGGAAGAGACACCCTCTAAGTCGCAAATAATAAACCGTTATAGAAAGCGACAGTGACTCCTTAAACAAAGCAAACACTTCAACTCGCGAACAAACTGATTTTACTGAATACCAGGTAAAAACTAAAGAGATGTCAATACTGCGCCAAAAACAATTGAAGCTTAAGGAGGAGGCAATAACACCATAAGCATTAGCTCAGACGATATGAAAAATATTAACGACTTGAAAGCGCTTGGAAGTAACAAAGATCTAAATTGTTGATTTAAATATTTAACAGAAACATAAAACCGTTTGTAAAACGTTTTATTACTACACTTATAAATTTAGAACAACACCATCATAATTCTCAGCTAACTCCAAAGCTTAGAAACCTATAATGGGCCCGGTACCAGCCCGTGGCCAGCCGGACGGGTACGCCAGTGACGCGTTTCTCAAGAAACTGAAAGAAAGAATGAGAGAAAGTTGGGGCGAAAGAGTACAACAGGGGTCGCCACCCCCCCTGCCAGCGTGTCGTGGAGCTTTATGCGTTTTCGCTCAATAAACACAAAACGCCCGGTCTGGGAATCGAAACAGCGAGCCTCCGACCGCGAGTCCACTGCCCTAACCACTGGGCCATTGCGCCTCCACTCCCCCCTCCACCGTAGAATATAAAGATTTAATTATAATTATGTTAGTTATAAATGTTGGCACAAGCCCAGTAATTCCGCGGGAAGGGTAAGTCGAATACATCAAACTCAGTTTTCAAGTGGCACATATTTTATCAACCCGAAAGAATGAAAAGCAATGTCTACCTCGGTGGCATTTTAACTCAAAACGTAAAGATGGACGAAATGCTATTAAGCACTTTGCCCGGTCTATTAATGACTACCAGCTCGCCGTCTTTTAACTATAATAATATTAGTTTCAAATTTTCGCATAAGGCCATCATCATCATCATTGTTCGACCGTGGTCGAGACAATGGAATTTACCAGGCTACGCCAGACTTCACGGTCCATCATGGCATTACGGAGGTCCTGTTGCTGGATGCCTGTATCCCTGGAGATTACATCAGGGTAGGAGAGTTTGCGCCCTCTGGTACTGCGAGTAGATGGCTTCCAGAGGATAAGAGTAGAAATTACTTCTTTTTCAGCTCTACAACAATGTCCAGCAAACTGGACTCTCCTACCTTTCACAAGAGATGACACAGGTGGTAGTTTCACATATATTTGCATTTTGGTTGGATGACGCTTCCACGAGAGATTTTGAGCTCTCATAAGGAGGCGGGTGTAGGTTCCATCCAACCGCCTCTCAATCTTCTTTGATAACGTCCAGGTTTCTGAGCATAAGGCCAACAAATTCAGAAGTAGTAAGTCGATTACATCGAACCCCAGTGCTCAAATAGTACATGTTTTATCGACTTCGGCTGAGACTGAACTCAGAACATGAAGATGGATGAAATACCGCTAAATATTTTGTCTGGCGTGCTAACTATTTAGCCGGCTAGCCACCTTTTGATTATAGTAATATTGTTGGTGATAGTTTCTTGCTAGCAGCAAAATCGATATTGCAAACGTCAATGTTATTTCTTCATTCGAGAGGAAAAAGCTGAGCCACTGTTCTTTAGAAGTTACATGAAACCTCAAAAGTAGATGAGGTTAATATACCTTTTGGACTATACCGGCAAAATGTAAGACAGAGTAGAAACTCAAGAAATCAACGTTCTTAGGCTGAGGATCAGAGTTTTAGTGTGGTGTATGTGATGAAAAACGCCACTAGATAATCGAGACTTCTATGTAGATGTAAAATAAGACAAAGGAACTACGGAGTGTACAGACTACTGTAAAAGCAGTAAAAACAAATCAGAGGTTTGAGGTGGATCGACGGCGTAGTGTGGTTCAAGCTAATAGGTTATGTGACTTCGTAAATATTATGATAGTTTGTGGAACATCAGAGACATCTCAAATGTATATAGAATACTTTTATGTAGGTGTCATCAAAGTTATTAAGTACGTTAGCGATAGTGGTGGCAGCTGGTCAGTATTGTCTGGATTTCGGGAAAAGGTCGTTTAGGTTGTGTGGAGAATGTGTGTTTGCACAGAAATATCGTTACTAATAGCTCTCTCTCTCTCTCTCTCTCTCTCTCTCTCTCTCACTCTCTCTACATATATATACATATTTATATATATATATAATCTTTTATTAAACTTTTAATACTTTTGATATTTTTATAATAATAAAAAAAATAATAATAAATAAATAAATTAATAAATAAAATAATATATAAATATAAAAATATACATATATATATATATATATATATATATATATATTTGTATATATATATTTAAAATTTATAAGTTTAAATTATTTAAATAATTTGTTTAAAATTTTAACTTTTATATTTTAAATTAATTTTATGTATTGGGTTATGTTTTTCACTGTTTGATTTGCCTAATTGTGGTTTTATCTCTAATTTAATATAATATAATATAATATAATATATTTATACTATAAAATTGGATTTCATCTTAAATCTAATTTTTCCCTGTAAGTTTGGATTTATTCCCTAATATTACTATTATTAATTTATATATACATATATATAACTGACACTCCTTTACTTTTTATACCTCTCTCTCTCTCTCTCTCTCACCCTCCATTCCTTCTATCTTTTTACACTCTAATACCTTTCTCTCTCTATCACCCTCATCTCCCCATTCCTACATTCAAATTATCTTGATTGACCACTAACTGGTACACTTTCCCTTACTTCTATCTCCTTGTTCTTTTTTCTTTCTTTTCTTTATTCATCTCTTCCTGTTTTTTCTTCTCTTTTTCCCCATATTTTGCTCTTTTTTCTCTTTTCTTTATTCCTCTCTTCCTGCTTTCGATTTGACCTTACAAATCCATTCACTACTTTTAGGTCACTTTAAATAAAACCCTTGATTCAATAGCACTGTGTACAATCTCTATACTTGGAATGACCAATTTTAGATACTATTGGAATTTACTCACAAGTTATTGGAATCTTATATGTATACCAAACACTGCTAACTGAAAATGAAATAATATCATGAGAAACAACTGCCTAGCCGTGAAGGAAACCACTAATTGCAAAACTATTGATTGATTGCGATGAAGTGTAAACCCGGAATACTGACTAATTTTGCAAAAATTTTTCGTTAAAAATTTGAATGAACTGACTGAAATGACGAATGCCATATCTTAGTGTTTTTTTTTTTTACCTTTATTTATTCTGAGCAATACTCATCTCTACGCATAGGTTCAGAGGTGGAATTTCATTAATTCATGTGTATCCATTATTTGTTGAAAGCACAAAAACTAATTCAAACCACCACTCAGATTTAACTGGTATTTTGTTAAAAGAATTACAAACAAAATGTACTTGTATCATGGCTGACCAACCGAGATCTCTTCCGGCATCACAAGGCTGTAATAATCGTCTTCCACTAACTTCTAATTAACACTATATCACAATACACGAGCGAGCGTCCTTGAGGAATAATTACCCACTCCAAATATTAAGTGTAATATTTTATGTAATGTTGTTTCTGATCAATGCTATACTTCAGCAAGAGTAATTAGCGATGGAAATGTTTAGAAATTATACTTCTGGGTAGAGGAGTAAGGGCTTGATATCATTTATCTTAAATATTGATTCATCAGGGTGGGTTGTGTAAGTTACGTATTGTTCCTGATTTGTATCTAAAATCTAAGCATTGTTATCATGGCAGAAATTTAAAAACTTAAAAAATAAATTGTACGTACATCAGGAGAAAACAAGAAACAAAATGTAATGTGATCGAAAGCAAACAGAGAGAGAGAAAAATGCAATAAATCATTAAGAATGAAATAACGGAAAAGAAAAAAAAAACCAAAATTATTTTCAACATTGATGCACAAACAGCACTTACAAAATTTCAACGATACACACAAGCAAGTATAACAATGGCTTATCCGTTTATTAATGAAGAAGTGCTCTTGAATGTTTTTAAGATGTGACCAACAGTGCAAAGAAATATCATGCACAGAACAAATATATTATGCGTGATTCTTCTTTATTGATCGTGGCAGGTTTTACAAACTGTAATATGGAAGGATTTGAGAATAATGTGAAAATAGGAGAAAACTTTGTAACTTTAAAGAAACAACTACCGGTCAGAAGATAGTAAAAAGCTAACGACTCTGACCGATTTTACAAATCGGGTTACAAATCGACTATAATCGGGTATTGTTGTTAGAATATCTGGATTTCATCTTTCCCTCTAATTATCTATTTACCAATGTTCGTCTTCTTTCTGTCGTATATATATGTACACATCTAATGATCGTTCAATCTTTCTACTTTTCTCTCTCTCATTCTCTCTCTCTCTCTCTCTCTCTCTCTCTCGTCATAGATAGATTGATAGATAGATTGATAGATAGATGATAGATAGATTGGTAGATAGATAGATACATACATACATACATACATACAAAGAGAGGTCGATATATATTCTATATATATATATATATATATATATATATATATATTATATAATTAGGGCTTAGTAAAATAAAATAAATTACTTTGCCACATACTGAACTTAATAGAAATAGCAGCCAAAAAAATTTTTTCTTAGCATTTCTACTACTTAAAGAAAATTTCTCTCAGATAATGTTTACTCCAGACAGCTCACGAAGGTTTGGGGGGTAAATACAGAAAAATATCACAAGTACATAGATCGTTGAGTACGTAACGTTTCAAGATTAGCCAAATAAAATCAGCATATAGATTGGTAGAAGATAGTACATACATACATACATACATACAAAGAGAGGTCGATATATATATATATATATATATATATATATATATATATATATATATCTATTATATAATTAGGGCTTAGTAAAATAAAATAAATTACTTTGACACATACTGAACTTAATAGAAATAGAGCAGCCAAAAAAACTTTTTTTAGCATTTCTACTACTTAAAGAAAATTTCTCTCAGATAATGTTTACTCCAGACAGCTCACGAAGGTTTGGGGGTAAATACAGAAAAATATCACAAGTACATAGATCGTTGGAGTACGTCAACGTTTCAAGATTAGCCAAATAAAATCAGCATTTCTTTCGTCAGCTCAAAATTTCTTAATTTGGATTTGGAAACCTAAAAAGAAGGAACTTTACCTATCATCGAACTTGTCGCTTCAGAATAACCACTCCAACAAAACAGTGTCAACAAATTCAAAATGCGCAGGCGTAAAATTCTGCACTCCCCATTCCACCCACGTGGTCTATCTAGCAAACAATATATTTTAACCGCGAGAACCAAGGCAGTATGACCGAGAGAAATGAATTATAATATCAACAATTGAGGGTAAAATTAATTAATAATCAATTTCACCAAGTGTTCAGTATGTGTAAAAAAAAAATTTAAATTAGTAAAATAAAATAAATACTTTGCCACATACTGAACTTAATAGAAATAGCAGCCAAAAATTTTTTCTTAGCATTTCTACTACTTAAAGAAAATTTCTCTCAGATATGTTTACTCCAGACAGCTCACGAAGGTTTGGGGGTAAATACAGAAAAAATATCACAAGTACATAAGTCGTTTGAGTACGTCAACGTTCAAGATTAGCCAAATAAAATCAGCACTAAGCCCTAATTATATAATGTAATATTTTGAATTCGCCTTAAATGGTCCTTTTACATACTGAACACTTGGTGAAATTGATTAATTAATTAATTTTACCCTCAATTGTTGATATTATAATTCATTTCTCTTTCTCTCCGCGGTTAAAATATAGTGTTGCTAGATAGACCACGTGGGTGGAATGGGGAGTGCAGAATTCTACGCCTGCGCATTTTGAATTTGTTGACACTGTTTAGTTGGAGTGGTTTATCTGAAGCGACAAGTTCGATGATAGGTAAAGTTCCTTCTTTTTAGTGTTTCCAAATCCAAATTAAGAAATTTTGAGCTGACGAAAGAAATGCTGATTTTATTTGGCTAATCTTGAAACGTTGACGTACTCAAACGATCTATGTACTTGTGATATTTTTCTGTATTTACCCCCAAACCTTCGTGAGCTGTCTGGAGTAAACATTATCTGAGAGAAATTTTCTTTAAGTAGTAGAAATCCTAAGAAAAATTTTTTTTGGCTGCTATTTCTATTAAGTTCAGTATGTGACAAAGTAATTTATTTTATTTTACTAAGCCCTAATTATATAATGTAATATTTTGAATTCGCCTTAAATGGTCCTTTTACATACTGAACACTTGGTGAAATTGATTAATTAATTAATTTTACCCTCAATTGTTGATATATATATATATATATATATATATATATATATATATATATACATATACAAATCCCTCTCTGTCAGCATATGTATGTATGTATCTATCTATCTATCTACCTATCTATCTATATTTACCTAAATAACTAGCCAGAAATTTATCCATCAATGTCAGTATATATAGACAGCCAAAAACACCCTGAAAACCAGCAAATGAATATATGATGTTATTTCCTAAGTATAGGTAAATTATGATGAGTATGTTTCCGAATAAAGAGGACGGAATTAGGAATACTTTAATAGAATGTACGGCCATTTTCCCTGTTTGAATTGCCGAATGGAGAGGAGATTATTAGAGTTGGCGGATGTGATTGAATTCAAACATACTCCATGCCTATTTATTGATTTCTTGCTTGGACGAGGTGTAAATGTAATATTCACGTTGCCTTATTTTAATGTGTTTATAGAAATTCTGAGAGTAGATAAATGTATGATGCACACGAAACATGGGTCTTGTTGTAGAGTTTCATAAATCATGCTATTCTGCATAATGGCAGCTGTTTATATATACTGCTATCTTCATCGGCGTCGTTTTAAAATCCTCCATATCTAAACACTAACATCCATCTGGTTGCGGGTTGGTAAATTGCCTACCACTTATGACACGTAGTCAGTAATCAGAACTGAGACCAGCAGATATAATGATATATCTGAAGGACCTGAAAAGGATAGGGGTTTGCCTGATCTGTAACTGAAAATTTTCAGTTGAAATTTTATTGCTTTCTAGAAGCTAGCTGAGAAATTTGATTTCACATCTAGTGAATTATTGGTAACATACACTACACACACACCGAAATAACCACTTAAGAATATATATGTATGCGTATGTACGTTCTTATTTTTCTCTTTTTAATTTAGAATAAAACTAGCAGTATCGCCCGGCGTTGCTCGGGTTTGTAAGGGAAATAACTATAAAGCATTTTTAGAGAGTTATAGCCAAAAAATAGCAAAAAATGCATTAAAAATGGAAAAAAAAATTATTGTAATTTTTTTTTAATCGTTGACTCATCGTAGACATTTTAAGTGAGTTACTTCCCTTATATTAAAAAAAATGCATTAAAATGGAAAAAAATGATGGTAAATTATTTTTAAAATCGTAGACCCATCGTAGACACGCGCTAATACCCAGAAGGGCTTGATAGGAATCACGACTATAAGATACCCGGTTTTGGTTAAACTGCACCGCAAAATGTGGGAGTAGTTAGGAATCTAAATCGGAGTAGACAGACACACAACCTTTCTTTTATATATAAAGATTTGTCCTTATGAAGAAAAGTATCCTGTTTTAACATTCATCCTTTAAACCTTATGAAGGTCTTACAGATTTTTCTATGCCAGATATCGTGATCATTTTAGCATAAATATTAAGGATTTTTCTTCTTTTTCCAGGATCCTGAGTTCAATCATAATTTGCTCCTGACGGGTTGGTATGTATTTTGTTCCTCCAATGTATCTATGTGTGTATGCATGTGTGTTTATGTGTGTGTGTATGTGTGTGTGTGTGGTGTGTGGTGGTGTGTGTGTGTGTGTGTGTGTGTGTGTGTGTCTGTTTAGCGTCGTCATGAACTATTTACAATGTCCGGGAAATTCAATATGCCAAGTTTGTGTGAGGTTATAGGGAGTGGATATCAATTTACGAAGTAATTCTGGTTCCACGACTATCCTCTGCAACACGCAACGAATGAAACAGGCCGAATCACATGCTGAAATTGTAACTGACTGCCGCTAACTC
>NC_043004.1:56423292-56448292 GCF_006345805.1 Octopus sinensis | reverse complement strand
TCGATAACATCAAAGATTAGACTTGTATATATGCTTGTATGAATTCATACATGTAAACATACATGCACACAGACACTCGTATATGTGTAAGTATGTGTATGTATACTTGTATATATATATATATGTATATATATATATACATGTATGTGTGTGTGTGTGCGCGTGTTTATATTTGCTAGTGTAAATACCGTGTAAGCTACAATATGGACGCAGAGAATGTGACCAGCTACCACCCATATTACAAATATAATCTGGAAGATGAGCCGTAAAAATTTGCAAGACTTTTTGTAAACTTCAACTTGTACAAATTATCGTTGTTGTTAACCTCATTCAAGCGATGCAGCTTTTTCCTATGCTAGAAACTAGCTCCTTCCTTGTGAGACGAATTCAGATAATTAAAATAGAAAGTACACTGTGTATGTATGTGCATATATATATATATATACATATATATATATATATATTATATATGTGTGTGTGTCTGTGTATATATATACACATATATACATATACATATATATATATATATATGTATAAACGTATGTATGAATACACGCCCACGCATGCATATACCGCCACATACTCATACTTATATATATATGTGTATGTGTGTATGTATATATATATATATGTGTGTGTGTGTGTATGCATGTATGTTTTATATATGTACGTATATATATGCATGTTTATATTTGACGATCTAGCAGACAGGTTATAAAGAATGAGAATAAACATTATATATTTATATGCATGGACTGATTAAGATACTAAAATACGCAGGCAAACATTATATATATGCATAGATACATATATGCGTATACATATATGCGCACATATCTCTCTCTCTCTCTCTCTCTCTCTCTCTCTCTCTCTCTCCCCATATTTCAATGCATACACACTCACGCATATATGTACATATATATATATGTATGTATGCATGTATGTATATATAAATATATGTACACCCAGACATACATACATGCATACATTCATGCATGCATGCGTATATACACATAGAGGTATATATTACATAGATAGAAGAAAAGATAAAAGATACACGTTTGTTGAGTATGAGAGTTAGATCAAAGTTAACTAGAAAAATGGCTTCCGTGATAGGTGGCGTGGCCTACTTGGAGATGTGCAATAAGCGAAAAACTTAGTTTGTTTTACATGCGAGAAATGCAAGATTTTCAAAGGAAAGAATGAAAAAGGGGGGAAAATAAAATGAATATCTTTATAAATGTGTTGTTTGCCCATACTTTTAATTGTGAAGATATTTCTGTTATTTTTGTTGCTGTCGTGTTCATTTTCCTGTGATCTTTGCCATTAACATTTCATGGACTTATGCTCCGAAAGATATAAAAGTTTATCACTAACTAACTAACTCAATCAATCAATCAATCTTTCGATCAATAAAGGAATGAATAAATAAATAAATAAATAAATTGTAACGTGTAAATATTGAAATAACTAAAATAAAAGAACTATAAAAACCCTTTAACGTATGAACGGCATGTAATGTATTCCGGTTTGATTGCGGCATATCAAAGCTTAAATTACATTTCGGTTTAGTGTGGAAGTTTAGAAGCCATATTAATTTCATCATGATCATCATATCATCATCATCATCATCATCATCATCATCATCATCACCATCGTCATCGTCATAGTCGTCGTAGTTTGTCGTTATTATCAACTCCGTTGACATCATCAACTGAATCATCGCCATCGTCTTCATCATCATTCGTCGTCCGCGTCGGCGTCATCGTCTTCGTCATCATTATCCCCCACTTTGTCACCATTCTCCTCCGCCTACTCCTCCTCCCCTTCATCATCATCATCACCATCGCAATCATCACTGTCATCATCATTACTGCTATTATCATGAGCAACATCCCAGTCGTCGTTGTTCCCGTTATCATCCTGTGATAATCTTTAGATGCTGCCGCAGCTTCACCATTAGGTCGCCATCATAATATTTTCATAAGTCAGCTTTATGTTTTCTCTTCCATACAACATCACCCCTCTGTCCATCCATCCATTACTAACTCTCTTCCGCATCTTTCTTTTTTTTTTGTTTTGATCTTCTATATCTTACCATCATCATATTTGTTCACCTATCAGTATTGTCGTAGTCTTCAACATCGTCATCATCATCACCAAGACTATCATCATCATCATCGTCATCATCGTCATAATCATCATCATCATCATTGGTGCTATCGTTGTCGTCGTCATCGCTGTCGTCGCCCTCGGCATCGCAGCCATCGTCATCGTAATATTTATTGTCATTGCCATCATTGTTTTCACCGTCGACGTCCACTTCCCCATCATCATCATCATTTTCATCAACATCATTACCACCACCTCCACCACCACTACCATCACCACCACGATGGTAGTTCACAGAAAGTCGCAAAATTTATAGAGATTCCTGGTATTTCTGACGACAATGAGTTCATGTTCACATCCTTTCGCGCACTGAGCTGTTGTTGGACGAAAAATGATGAAAAAATCGATAAATCGATCACTTCTGAATCATTTCATAAATTCTAACACCACCTTCGCCTCTATCACCAGTACTACCACCGCCATCGTCATCACTATCACCCACAACCCCAGCACAACCACCGGCACCGTCACCAGTGATGTGATCTGTCTAGATAACTATCACCACAACCTTCACTATGGAGATCCTTATCAGCAACATCATCACCTCGGTGATGATGAGGATGACGATGCTGCTGCTACTACTGCTGCTAATGATGATGATGATGATGATGATGATGATAGTAGGGAATTGGTGTGATCATCACCTTCGTCATCAACATCCTCAACATCATCATCGTCATCATCATCATCATCGTCTTCATCATCATCATCATCATCATCATCATCATCATCATCATCATCATCATCATCATCATCATCATCATCATCATCATCATCATCACCACCACCACCACCACCACCACCACCACCACCATCATCATCATCATCATCATTATCACCATCAGGAATGAAATCAATTCTTATCGTCATCTCCCCCGACGGTGTTGCTACTGGAATTTTACCACTACCACCACAATCACTAACATCACCTCCCACACCAGTATTACTTCTACTAACACCCAAACCACCACCACCTCCAACACCATGACCACTACCACCAACACCACGATCACCACTACCTTTAACTCGGTAATTATTGTTCTTGATCTCATCTCACAATCAAACAATTACCACTGTGACCGCCATTGCAATTGAAACATTGCCCCTCCTTCCCCTCCTGCTCTTCCTGCTGCAACTACTACTACTACTACTACTAACACCACTGCTAACACTATTACTACTACTACTAGCAGTACCACTACTACTGTTTCTATTGATTGCTATAACTTAATATATTTATCTTTAATATCAGTACAACTGTCCTTTAAAGTAATCCTCGCATCCATATCGCAGAAAGCCAACTTTAGGATTCTTCTTTTTTCTCCATGAAAATGATTGGACTGATTAATAAAACAGTGGCTTATGGCATAGGGGCACAAACAACAACAACAACAACAAGAGCAACAGCAACAGGAACAACAAGAACAACAGCAACAATAACGAACAGAAATGGAGGCAGCAACTGCAACAGTACCTATTTCTTTATTACCCACAAGGGGCTAAACACAGAGAGGACAAACAAGGACAGACATAGGTGTTAAGTCGATTATATCGACCCCAGTGCGTAACTGGTACTTAATTTATCGACCCCGAAAGGATGAAAGCCAAAGTCGACCTCGGCGAAATTTGAACTCACAACGTAACGGCAGACGAAATACCGCTAAGCATTTCGCCCGGCGTGCTAACGTTTCTGCCAGCTCGCCAATCACGACAAGAGCGAGATCAACGAGAACATCAAGAGCACCGACAGCAGTAGCGACATGAGAAACGACAGAAAAGGCAGCCGGAGCGACTCTGCAAAAAGACCAGCTTTAGAGGATCAACATCAACAACAACAATGCCAAATATTAGCAACATTGATGCAAACGCGGATGTGCTGTAAGAACCTTACCACATGATTCCAGGCTCAGTCCAACTGAGCGTGGACCCCTAAGCAGGTATCTTCTGCTAAAGCCTTGGGGCGCTCAAAAGCTTGTGACTGGATTTGCTGAGCGGTATCTAAAGGGGTGCTCTTTTACTCTTTTACTCTTTTACTTGTTTCAGTCATTTGACTGCGGCCATGCTGGAGTACCACCTTTAATCGAGCAACTCGACCCCGGGACTTATTCTGTTGTAAGCCCAGTACTTATTCTATCGGTCTCTTTTGCCGGACCGCTAAGTAACGGGGACATAAACACACCAGCATCGGTTGTCAAGCAATGCTAGGGGACAAACACAGACACGCATATATATATATATATATATATATACATATATACGACGGGCTTCATTCAGTTTCCGTCTACCACATCCACTCACAATGCTTTGGTCGGCCCGAGACTATAGTAGAAGACACTTGCCCAAGGTGCCACGCAGTGGGACTGAACCCGGAACCATGTGGATGGTAGACAAGCTACTTACCACACAGCCACTCCTGTATGTAATATATATATTACATACATATAAGAGTGATGGCCACTAGGTGAACATCCATTATGCTAGTGGACATCCATTATCCATTATGGTCTGACCACTAAGTAAAGAAATCGGGTTTGTGATTAATCTTTATATTTTGTATCTTTTCATTTGCCTTGCTTGCTTACGTTCTGGCGTTTGCTGACTTTTCTTGAGAACAATCTTTTCTTAGTGGTCAGACCATATGGGGTCTACCTCTAGCATAATGGATGTCCACTTATTGGTCATCCCTCTCATATGTATGTAATATAATTTTTCTGAATCTTCAGATTTTTCAATATGCTAGGCCACTGGTTTTAAATTGATATTAATCAAATTAATATTCAATTTTTCACCCTTATTATTTAAATTTAGATATATAGATATTGATATATACACACATATATCGCTGGCACTCTGCCGGTTACGGCGACGATGGCTCCAAGTAATCCGATCAACGGAACAGCTTGGTCGTAAAATTAACCTGCATGTGATTCAGCACTCCACAGATACGAATACCCTTAACATAGCTCTCAGGGAGATTCAGCGTAACAAAGTATGTCCCAAGTTTATCCCTTTGAATTACAAGTACACCTCATCAAATATGTGTGTGTGAGTGTGCGTGCGTGCGTATATATGTGTGTGTGTGTGTTAATTAGAGGATATATCAACTTCCTAAAGGGACGATTATATCCAAGAATACACCTTATATCAACACCTTATATCTTTGGGAAATAAATTTCCCTAAATGAATAAGTACGTATTAAGCATATCATCCAGTTATTTATTAATAAATGGAAAATTATTCATTCCTACGTTTCTTTCAATTTGTACGCCTTCTTACTTTCCCCTTACATTTCCACGTGTAGTTTCTTTTTTCTTTTTGTAACATATTTCTATCCTATATATATATAATAATGAAGCTAAAGCACGCAGAGTTAGCCACTTGGCACAAATTGATTTTGAACTCTGTTGTACATGCGCATTACGTTTTAACGTTCTAGCTCACTTTCGCTATTTACAGTAGTGCTTGGAAGGTAGGTGTGCAGCACGTGATCGTCGCAATGACTATGACAGAGAAGGTTGAGCAGAGAATCTGCATCAAATTTTGCCAAGAGTTTGGCGATACCTGCTCAGAAGATTTCAAAATTTTCTCAGCGTTCTCGACACAATCAAGGAGATCTTGTGCAACGGAAACCCGAGTATAGTTTTGATCAGCCGGAAGCTGTTTTGGCACAAACTTGGCAGACACGTGTCTCATACCTAAATCTTCAGTGATAATGGACTAAACTGAACCGTAATTAATCAGAATGAATGTTAAAACTTAGCGCGCATGCCCAGCAGAGCGCAAGGTCAATCTGTGCCAAGCAGCTTTACCGTATGTGTTTTAGATTCGTTACTATAGTAACAGTTTGGACACTTATGTGACCTCGTCTGTATCACTAGCGATTTTTTTCCCCTGTCTTCCCTTCTCGGGATCTTTCCTTCTCTTATATTTCCGACGAAGAGCTCCGCTCGAAACGTCAAACCCTCCTTCTTCCCTTCTTTTCTGAGCGTCCAATAATACTTTATTTGTTCCACGTCCTTGCGTTGTTGTTTTTTTGTTTTTGTTTTCTTGTTTGGATTAGCTTTATATATATATATATATATAATACACATATACACACATACACACACATATTTAAATGTATGTATGTATGAATGTATACTGGTCTTCCACAAACATTACCAGGACTTGTACTTCGGTGTTGGAGGACTTCCTAAGTACAATCCTATAGCCATTCATGACGGAAGGAGATCTTTTGTTAGCCTAAACATTTAGAAATTACAACGAAATATCTCTGAAATTTCTCCTTTCCGTTTTACGAAAAGTCACAAGTAAGCAATTATGCTGCTGCTTCAGCATTAGAACGGCACAACTTTAGAATCGTCTGAGCTTCGGAAAAATGCCTTGCGTTATTGATTTCGGTTCTTAAGTAAGGAGTTAAAAATCTCCTTGAGGTCAACTATTGTCAGAAATGCCTCCGATGTCGATAAAATAACTGCGGAGCACAGGGGTCGAAGCTATCAGCTAGCTTCTTTTCAATAATGTGAGGCTTTGTAATAAAATAATTAATATCATATACAGTTCTAGGGTAGCGAGCTGGCAAAATCATTAGGACGCCAAACGACAGCGCTTAGCGGTATTTCGTCCGTCTGCATGCTGATATCAAATTCTACCGAGACCGACTTTGTCTTTCGTCATTTCAGGCTCCATAAAATAAGTTCCAGTGAAACACTAGGGTCGATGTAATCGACTACCCCCTCCCTTAAAATTTCAGACCCTGTACCTATAGTAGCAAGGATTACACACAATTCTAAGGCGGCGAGGTGCCAGGATTGTTAGCACGCCGGTGCTTAGCGGCATTTCATCTGTCTTCACGCACTGAGTTCAAATTCTGCCGGGGTCGACTTTGCCTTTCATTCTTTCAAGGCTGATAAAATAAATACCAGTTAAACACTGGGTTCGATATAATCGACTTAACTCCTCCCTCCGACCTTTCTAGCCATTTGCCAAAATTTGAAACTAATATTATACACGATTCTATCGACCACAGTATATAGGAAGACCTTCATCGCTATAAATGCAATAAGCGCATCAGTAACTATTACGAGTACAGATTTGGCTTCGTGATTAAGATGTTTTGATTGGCAAACGGCTTCATGGTTCTAGAGTTCTGCTGTTTAACATCACTGCGGGGCTCTTTAGTTATAAATCATGTTTAGCCATATCTCGTAATTTGGTAGGCGGAACTGTGCACAGACCACCATGTGTGTGTGTGTGTGTGTGTGTGTGTGTGTGTGTGTGTGTGTGTGTGTGTGTGTGTGTGTGTGTGTGTGTGTGTGTGCGTGTTTGTGTGCGCATGAGTGTGTGTGCGTGTGTGTCTGTGTGTTGTTGTTGTGTGTATGTGTTGTTGTTGTTGTTGTGTGTATGTGTTGTTGTTGTTGTGTGTGTGTGCATGTGTGTGTATCAGTATATGACTCGTTCATCAATATATATTAGCGCCAAACATAAGCGAGATGAGGGTTTACAAAATTATTTATGCAAACCAGGACCTAATGAAAACATCTAAGGTGAAGTCAAAGCATGAAAACAAACAGAAAAAATATTTCTTAACCTGCCATAGGTTGTTTAATGATTTCATAATATTTCGGGGGAAATTCCCCTTTTCGAAAACAAAAAAAGAATCTACAAAGACCGATGTGTATTATTATTGGATGTTCATTGTATTATGTTGCTACAAAAGATATTGCATGAATTAACTAATGAAACTATGGATCACCAATTGCATTATTGTGTTATGGTATAGTAACTGTTTGTAAGCCCATTTTATATTTATAAGTTTGTGTCTTGTGGCTTGTTTTTAAAACTGTATCATCGTAATATTCGGTTTTATCTGCTTTACGCTACCGTAGCCGAGGAAACTGAGGTCGATAGAATAAATATGATAGTTTTAAATACTGACTCAATTTGATCGACTAACCCATTCAAAGCGCTGTCCAAGTATGGCCGCTGATGAGTGCCTTGAACAAGTACGAAGGTAACAATAACCACAGTTTAAAAGTTCACTTCCAAGTATTTATCTCGCTCATGTATTTACATTCAACATTTTAACTAGCTTTCTTTAATTACACAGTGGTTCTCTTTTCTTCACTGAATTGGCAATTTTACTATAAAATTTTACATCGTTTTGGTCAAAGGTAATGGAAAGTAAAGTAGAAATATTTAACATTCAAACTAACAAATGGAAATATATTTAAAGCAAATTAAAGAGAAGAAAATACGTTGCTGGAAAACATACTTTAAGCCTAAAAAATTAGACGAAGAAAAAGCAATTCTGCATTACAGAATAAATTTTAATTACTGATGTTAGTTTAATAGATTCTCTACAGATTCCTTTAATTACAAAAGAAATTAATAAAATAACAAAAGCAAACGGACATCGGCAAATAAATATAAATAACCTGTGGTAACGGTTGCCATGCCAGCAAACCTTAGAACTAATATCAAATATCTTTATTAGTACATTTATTTGAATTAACGGCGGCTTGCAACCAAATATCCATCAAAACTATAATAAAACTCTTTGCTTTTCTATCTTGATTTCCGTTATATCATATGAGAAAAATAAATAAACAACGACAGCAATAATAATAATAATAATAATAATAATAATATTAGTAATGATGAAATTACTGAGACTATGAGAACAGATCAGTGAGCAGAAAAAGAAGGTATTTAGTTTAACACAAAAAGTGTTTATATATCTCTGCTTCACAGCACAAGATCATTGTCCTTTCATCTATATTAATATTTTCATTTATATTAATATTTCTCAGTTATTTTAATTATTCAGGTCTTTAGTTCCAGTTGTTATTTTGCCAGAAATAAAAAAAAACATAACTGAAATTAAATTGTGAATAAAATAAATTTTTCAAGAATAACCAAAGACCTCAAAACCCTAAAATTTCTACCTAAACATTATCTATCTATCTACCTGTCTATCTGTCTGTCTGTCTGTCTGTCTGCCTATCTATCTATCTATCTATCTATCTATCTATCTATCTATCTATCTATCTATCTATCTACCTGTCTATCTGTATGTCTGTCTGTCTGTCTGCCTATCTATCTATCTATCTATCTATCTATCTATCTACCCATATATATGTACATATATAATACATGCATATATATGTGTGTGTGTGTGTGTGTGTGTGTGTGTATGTGTGTGCGTATGCGTGTATATTCATACATATATCCATGCATATATATATAAGGCACTTCATATATTTTCGATACCGTTCCCATATCATAAACCTATAAATGTATTTAATATCGGCAGCATAATTGAATACACAATAAATTATATGGATTATATTTACCGGTCAAAAGAAATGCCACAATTGTCTAAAATAAAATTGAACTACAGAAAATTAACCTTGTTTCAGTTATTAACGAAAAGTGCTTTCCCCCATGTTATTTTCGTTTCTCTTTTTTCTTTTTGTTATTTTCGTTTCTCTTTTTTCTTTTTGTTATTTTCGTTTCTCTTTTTTCTTTTTGTTATTTTCGTTTCTCTTTTTTCTTTTTGTTATTTTCGTTTCTCTTTTTTCTTTTTGTTTTCTTTTGCTTTAAATACGACTGAAAATGATATTTAATCAATATTGAGAAATTTCTGTCGATAAGGTTTGGTCATGTATCAAAGCATGTATATACAGGCCTGAGCAGGCTTCATTTCTTTGTATGTGTTAATGCATTTAGATTAGCATTTAGAGAAAATACGCCACTTAAGAGCTGCTACAGCCTCGCTCCAGTGTTATCGCTGTTGGCATAACACTGAATAGAAAGGACTACCACAGACTCTACAAGGTACCTCATCTGACGCTCTTCCAGTTCAGCTAATCCATTGTTTTAGATGGGTACATTATTATTGATCTCAAAACAATAAATTTCACATTTGATCACACTAACCTAGCATATTAAATATATAAAACTAATATATTATAATGATCCAATGCAATGGATACTGTATTTAGTTACGACCTTCACCATAATCTTTGCTTTTATGCAATTGTTCATCTGTTGAAAGATTATCCTGTCATGATCTATGGCCGGTTTATTCAGCACAAGTATCGCGACTCAGATTTCTGGCCTTCTCATAACATACTTTTTGAGGCATAGATTAGCGTGTTAACAGAGAAGCTCAGCTAAAAATTATCATTAACGTTAATGAATCACAGCTTATATGTGTGACCTGGTTCACATTAGACTAATTCGAAAACATTGAAAGGTAAAATAACTGCATTCCTTTATCTCCAATTTATTTCCAAATTCGGATAGTAATCTCACGCTTTAACCTACCATCTTGTTTATCTCTAAGTAACGATTGTCCTTTCTTTTCGTTTATCAATGATTATATTGCCCACTGTGTAGTTCTAACTTTAAGACGAAGAATAGAGGTAATATATAAGGACATCCCACAAGTTCTGTCCTATTTTACCTTTTTTTTTTAAATTGAATGAAATTTAATAGTATTTTAGAATGCTTAATAGAATTCAAAATTATTTTATGCATTTGTGTACAATTAAACTAATTAAATATTAAATAATAGAATCAAAATTTCTTCGACTAAAACCCTTTCTAACATGGAAGTATCCAAAGAGCATTTGAGGTACAGAATGCTTTGTGAGTACAAAGATGGAAACTCTGCAGCCGAAGCGACTCAAATCATACAGTTTATGGTAAAGAATGCAAAATTCAGAAGTGGAGATTTCAGACTTCAAGATGAAGATCGAATAGGACGTCCAGTTGAGTTTGGTGATAAGCTCCTAGAGTCATTACTTGAAGAAAATCCTGGATTATCAATTAATGAATTGGCAATAAATCTCACTTCAAACCATACAACTTTTCATCGACATTTTCAACAACTTGGCGCATAACCTGAAAACCTGAAGTAATCACATAGGTTTAAATTAGAAAACTGAATAATTTCTAAAAAGAAACAACACTACATTATTAAAAGCAAACTGTTGTAGAAATTTGCGCAATTCTCAATATATATATATATATATGTATATATTGTTATATTTCGGAATGGTCATATTGCCAGTTTAGCCAATAAAAACACACGCACTATATATTTGGTGTTATTTTGCTTCAGTGTTATTTATTTTTTACATTAATCTTAATATTATTTCTTTCGTCACACTCCTGTGACTGCATCAGGGGTCCTTTGTTTTCTTCTTTCTTATTTGTGTCTCTCCTTACTAACCGTCTGAGAAATACAAAATGGCTGACGGTTAGTAAGGAGAGACACAAATAAGAAAGAAGAAAACAAAGGACCCCTGATGCAGTCACAGGAGTGTGACGAAAGAACTCTGGCCGAAATAAGATTAAGATTAATGTAAAAAATAAATAACACTGAAGCAAAATAACACCAAATATATAGTGCGTGTGTTTTTATTGGCTAAACTGGCAATATGACCATTCCGAAATATAACAATATCTGTTTCAACACACGACTTTACATAAAAAATCTTGCACAACAAATATTTAAACGTATATATATATATATATATTTCGAAACGCGGATTAGATGAAACAGGGACAACTGAAGAAGGGGGATATTCTTTATGTTGTATGTCTCGTTTCTCTGGTTTTTTTTTATTTTTCGTTGTTTGAAAAAAACGCTCGATTCTATGTCTTTCTTTTTATGTTTTCGTTTCTCATTGTGTTCAACATTTTTTTTATATCCTGTACCCATATATGCATGTATATATACATATATATGCATGTATGTACATATATGTATGTATATATGCATATATTCATATATTATTTATTATATATATATATTATATTATATATATATATATATATATATATATATATATATATACAGAAAAAGAGGGAGAGCTAGATAGAGGGATATATGTGTGTGTGTGTATATATATATATATATATATATACATATGTATGTATATAACTGCATGCATACATATATGTATGTATAATATATATATATATATATATATATATATATATATATATATATACTGACATACATTCATGCGTACATACATACGTAGACATATGCACACATACAGAAACACACATAGCCACACACACACACACACACTCAAACATATAAGCATCTATTTAATCAGCTATCTCGCTCTATGTATGTAGGAATGTATGTATGTATGTATGTATGTATGTATTTATGTATGTATGTATGTATGCATGTGTGTTTGTCGTGAAAGTGTTCCTATTCGAGCTTTGAATACACATTGTCAACGATTGCTCATTAAGTCGAAGTTTATTGTCAGTCTCTATGGTTTTATGTAGTTGAGAAAAGATTTTTAATAGTAATAAATCGCTTCCTATTGCATGCAGTTTGCCATAAAACTCGCACACATTCAGTGAATATCATAAACTAACAACATGTATAAATAATGTCTTGCCTGGCTATTTAAGTGGTAATGGTCTCACGGTCCATATTTTACTGAATAAAACATTACGGTCTTACATCATGTAAATTGTCCTCCATCCATCCCTCCTATCAATCCGTCGATCTTTCCTTTCATCAATCCGTTAATTCCATCCATCTGCCCGTCCATCTATATGTATTTGTTCGAGTATACACACATACAAAGTACATACCTCCATTCCTTCATATATAAACATATATAGATAGATAGATACATGCAGAGTACTTATATGCTTTCATACTTACGTTTTCAATACATTTACACCTACCTCCATATATCTATCTATATATATATATGATTTTTCCAGTTTCAGCTAATGAGCTGTGGCCATGCTGGGGCGGGGCACCGCCATATATATATATATATATATATATATAGGTCAGTAGTTCATATATCCGAGAAAGAACATCAGAGCAGTAATATATTTAGAAGGATGATTTTTTTATGTCCAGTCAGAGCAGTGCTTTTCAAACTTTTTGCTGGAGTGGAACCCCAAGGAAACATTCCATTGGCTCGAGGAACCCCTGTGCAATAATTTAATAGTCTTATGCACACATAGGCGCAGGAGTGGCTGTGTGGTAAGTAGCTTGCTAACCAACCACATGGTTCCAGGTTCAGTCCCCCTGAGTGGCATCTTGGGCAAGTGTCTTCTGCTATAGCCCCGGGCCGACCAATGCCTTGTGAGTGGATTTGGTAGACGGAAACTGAAAGAAGCCTGTCGTATATATGTATATATATATATATGTATGTGTGTGTTTGTGTGTCTGTGTTTGTCCCCCTAGCATTGCTTGACAACCGATGCTGGTGTGTTTATGTCCCCGTTACTTAGCGGTTCGGCAAAAGAGACCGACAGAATAAGTACTGGGCTTACAAAAGAATAAGTCCCGGGGTCGAGTTACTCGATTAAAGGCGGTGCTCCAGCATGGCCGCAGTCAAATGACTGAAACAAGTAAAAGAGTATATCTGCACAGGAGAATTAAAAATTACTGCTGATTTTAGCAGTTTTGTAACTTGTTGCGGAACCCCTGGACTGTACTGGCGGAACCCTGATTGAAAACCACTGAGTCAGAGAGTAAAGGTTGGTTTCGCACCTATAGACCACTATTCTATATAGTCGACTGATTCAAGTCAAATAGCTGCAGGCTTATAGACTCTCTACAGGATCAGTAGAGAGGCAATGTGCCTCTGGCTATTCATGGCTGACTAGTTGCCTGTGCAGCTACGCGGTTTATATGTGCGAAAACGACGGTCTCTCTATGACCGGCCATAACAAACTGCCTTTTGTGTATATACACACACACACACACACACACACACACACACACACACACACACACACACACACACACACACGTGCTATTAAGTTAGACATGGCCTGGGCCAATAATGGCCGAAACCTATCAAAGTATCAAAGTATATATATATATATATATATATATATATATATATATATATATATATATGAAAGAAGGTTTGAAAATGCAATTTTAAAGATGTTTATTCATTTGAATAAACAACTTTACAATTGCATTTTCCAACCTTCTTTCATATATATTTCCATGCGTACGGTATCTTACAACTTTAGTTCATTATATATATATGTGTGTGTGTGTGTGTGTGTGTGTACATACATACATACATACATACATACATAGAATTTCCCGACGGGAAACATTTTAAGTATGCAAAATAATGTTTCTACTCTGTTATGCCAGCCACTTTCTAATGATGCTGACTGGTGTACCAGTTTTTCAGGATTACATCGGCGATTATTGTTGTTATTAGCAGCCGGGCGAAATGCTTAGAGGTAGCAGTCTGCCGCTACGTTCTGAGTTCAAATTCCTCCGAGGTCGTCGACTTTGTCTTTCATCCTTTCGGGGTCGATAATTTAATTACCAGTTACGCACTGGGGTCGATATAATCGACTTAATCCGTTTGTCCTCTCTGTGTTTAGTCCCTTGTGGGTAGTAAAGAAATAAGTATTTTGTGTGTCGCTACGTTCTGAGTTCAAATTCTGCCGAGGTTGACTTTGCCTTCTATCCTTTCGGGGGTCGATGAATTAAGCAGCAGTAAAACACTGCAGTCGATGTAAGCGACAAGACCCAAAAAATTCAAGCCTTCTTACCATAGTAAAAAGGAAGATGATTACTAATATTGTGTGTGTGTGTGTGTGTGTGTGTGTGTGTGTGTGTCTACATATATATATAAGTAATGATAGAGAAGGAAAATAGAATCCTTTGTTGTATGCAGTGAACGTGCTTCATCGGCTTACTACTAGGAACATACCCTATATATTCAAACATAGGTAAATACGTATGCACACAAAATGTTGCCCACACATACATGCATATAAATGACTATATAATATATATAGTTAGATATGTGACACGTAAATGTATGGGTTTATGGGGGGGTGTAAGAATTTTGGAATACGTTAATCTTTTATCCGTTATCTTGTACGTGTTTCAGTTACTGGACTGAAGCCATTCTGCGTCACCACACTAAGGGATTTTTTTATGGAAAAAATTGAGCCTAACACATATTTTCAGACGGCTAGATTACACAAGCTAAACAAACCAGAACAGGTTGACAAACATAAACACAAACACAGACACAAATACTTTTTGCATATGCGAGTATCTATAAGACGGGCTTCTTTCAGTTTCTGTCAAACAATTCATTAATAACACAAAACGTTTTCAACGGCACTTTCCCAGTGTACCACGGAATCATGTCTTTGAGAAGCAAACTTCTCATCGTCTCTACACGTGTATGTTCTGACTGAATATCTCCAATGCCATTCATGTATATACAAATATATCAGAATCTATATCGCAGTATAAGAGATGATTATTATGACTGATCCACCAATGAATTTTCCTCGTTAACTGAATAGCCTTCTAATTAATTTAGATTGGATGCCACTAAATGCACTTCCCCAAAATAGATAGCGTCAAGTAAAAGGATAATTAATTAATATTAATTTATTACTGATTAATTGAATTAATTAACTTTTCAATCAATAACGTGAGCTACGAAGCGATGTCTCTGAAAAGTGCAATCTTTTCCGCTCTATAAGCAGTCCTTACTCTGTTAAAATGGATATATGCGTGTTGATGGCTAAGCACGCGTGATTGTGTCTCTATGTAATCAGTCACATCTGGGTCTGTGCGTTTGAGCCTGCATGTTAAAATCCATGTTAAACCTATACAAAGAAGGACACACCGACAAAGAATATGACTATATAACCAATTTCACAAGTAAAACCAGCCAATTCTACGGTATCCCAAAGATACACAAAAGTGAGAAAATAAGTAACGCATGCAAGATAGCCACAGACAAAATAATTAAAGTCCCTAATCCTAATGACCTCAAATTGAGACCTATAATAGCAGGTCACGCATGCGAAACCCACCGCCTTAGTAACTTTTTAGATACCCTCTTAAAACCACTCCTTCAACATGTCAAAAGCTATATAAGGGACTACCTGGATATGCTCAATCACCTGCCTAAAACAATAAACAAAAACACCCTACTAGTATCCTTCGATGTAGTCAACCTCTATTCCAATATCCCCCAAAACCTAGGAATAGAGGCAATTCAATTCTGACTAGAGAATTACGCCAACGAACTTCCACATCGCATCAAAAAATAATTCCTAATAGAAGGGCTTAAATCCATCCTGGAAAATAGCTACTTCGACCTCAAAGACAACTTCTACCGACAAAAATCGGGGACTGCGATGGGTACACGAATGGCCCCCTCCTTTGCCAACCTAGTCATAGGATATCTAGAAATAAGTCTGTATCGTAAGATTCTAGAAAGATATGACAGCCCTTTCTCCCTCTACATAGAAAACAACTGGAAGAGATAACTAGATGACTGTTTCATTCTTTGGCATGAAAATATAGAGAAACTTAAAGAATTCCAAGCACTTTTAAATGGACTGGACGAAGACATCCAATTCACGATGGAATATAGCCAGCAACAACCCCACTTCGACATCCTCATTAAGAAATCTAATAACGTAATAGAAACAGATATATAATATAAGCCTACGAATTCCAAGCAATATCTACCATTCAATTCATGCCACCCCAGACACACCAGAATGAATATCCCCTTCAATCTAGCAAAAAGGATATGTACTATAGTTTCTAATGCAAACACCAGAGACACACGACTACATGAACTAAAAGATACACTCATCACCAGGAACTACCTCCCTTCACTAATTGACATATGCATTCAACGTGCCCGTCAACTCAATGTCCACGAACTCAGACATCCCAAAAGAAAAATTTACAACCAAAAGCCCTACCATACATCTACACACACAACCCTCTCAACAATGAAGCCTTCGACACCATCCTCCAAAACATACCCCTGCTAAAAATGGACCACATAATGAACTTAACCCTCCAAACACACACCATCATAAAAAGCAAGAGACAGCCCAAATCTATGAAAAGTCTCCTAACACAAGCCCGAATACGCTCAACAACACAGAAGCCGACAGTAAAAAAATGTGGAAGACCCAATTGTGGAATATGCGATTTTCTAATTGAGGGATCAGAGTTCTCCTTCAAACAGAGACGTTTCACAGTGAAAAGCAACTTCACATGTGCTTCAGAAAACCTGATATACACATTAACCTGCTTTGGGTGTCAAGAGTAATACATAGGCCAAACAAAAAATAGTCTACGTAAAAGAATGGTCCTGCACAGATCACAGATAAAAATTCCCCAAAACAGAAAAATAGCATTCAGCCAACACATAGACATTAGCGCCAACAACAAAAATCCAAGCTTTAGGATTTTTCCCCTCTACCAATTCAGGGACGATGCAACCTGGAGCCAACGAATTGGTAAGGAAACTCACTTCATTACGAAATACAGGCCCCTTCTGAACGCCTCTACGACAAACAACATACCTACCTCGGCCTTGGAATCGCACAAATACACACGCAAATAAGTATAAATAGACCGAAAGAAATGAGTTATAGCGATTTGTATTTTGTGGAAAATGATATTGTTAGCAGAGAATACCAAATTCCAGGATAAAACAACGTTATAACTGGATGAGAAGGTGACAAGAGGCACATTTGTCCAATGAATCTTACGTTTGGATTGAAATAGATAATAGGGTTGCCAGAATTCACTAACAATTACTAACACATCATTTGGCAATTGGAAACTTTTCCTCATTCATTATTTCACTTCTGACTGTCTTTTTAAGTTGTGAAATGATACGAAAATAACAATAACAAGAACAGCAACACGAATAGTACTTAAATTTGCATATTGATTCTGAAAGTGAGAATAGTAGAGAATTAATTTGAGCAATGGTTGAAATAGAACAGTAGTTACGAAATGAAATATTAATGGTAGTTGGAATGGAAAGTTTGAGAGAAATTGAATTTCTTTGATCTTGAAATCTCTAGAATACAGACAATTTAAGGAGATTATTCTCATATGTTATAAGACTGTTTGTATGAAGATGTGAATATGATATTCTTAACGAACACGTTCTCATGAAGATTTTCCTCAAGAACGTCCTTGGCCTCCAAAAATGTTTGTGAGAACATCCTTGAACTCCGCTTCAAAGTTCATATAAAAAATTTCACGTACACTGCCAAAACTGCTCCGAATTTCAATTTACTCTTCTCAAAGTATATATACTCTTTACTCTTTTTACTCTTTTACTTGTTTCAGTCATTTGACTGCGGCCTTGCTGGAGCACCGCCTTTAATCGAGCAACTCGACCCCGGGACTTATTCTTTTGTTAGCCCAGTACTTATTTTATCGGTTTCTTTTGCCGAACCGCTAGGTAACGGGGACATAAACACACCAGCAGCGGTTGTCAAGCAATGCTAGGGGGACTAACACAGACACACAAATATACACACACACACACACACATATATAATACGACGGGCTTCTTTCAGTTTCCGTCTACCAAATCCACTCACAAGGCTTTGGTTGGCCCGAGGCTATAGTAGAAGACACTTGCCCAAGGTGCGACGCAGTGGGACTGAACTCAGAACCATGTGGTTGGTAAACAAGCTACTTACCACACAGCCACTCCTGTGCCTATATATGAAAATAAAATTCTGAATGCCTTCAAAATTCTATTGCGTGACCAATGATCATATTTTCAAGATAAAGTATCCGTACATTATAAATTGGTGTTGATAATGCTGCAGGAAATGTTGTGTATGACCTTCAATGAAGATAAAAAAACTTAGACATCGGTTCCAGCGCTATTATGTAATTCAAGAAGGTTAGTGATATCAAGTAACTTGGATCTTAAGGTACTGACACAAATGATGATTACTTTATTTGGAAAGGACAAGTATGTGTACTTGAAATATGCTTCATAAAAGCAACCAATAAAGTATTTCAGTCATGGCTTTCTTTGGGCTGTTGTTGTTGTTGTTGTACAACCTAGAAGATGATCCTCGTCCTAGAAGTTCTGTAGATCTTAATGAGGACATCCTGTAAACCCTGGTGGAACAAAATCCTATCGTAAGTGTTGAGAAACTAGCAGAAAAGCTTAGAGCTGGTCATTCAATCATTCATTGAGACCTGCGTGCCATCGGAAAAGTCAGCAAATTGAGTCAATGGGTTCCTCGAATCGCGCGCAGAGAGTAAATGTGTGCTCTCTTTTGCTCTCACGTCGCAGTTACGAACCTATTTGGAATCGAACAGTGACTAGTGATGAGAAATGGGTTCTCTATAAAAATGTCAAGCGCTGCAGACAGTGGGTAGGGCAAGGAGGAACACCGGCACCCCCGGCTAAAGAAGGTCTTCAGCCACGTAAGGTTTTGTAATATGTTTCTTGGGATATGGAACATTTAGTCCACTTTGAGCTTTTAAACCGAAATCAAATGATAACAAAGAAGATCTACAGCGAGCAGCTTGAGTGGCTTAAGTGAGCGCTAGAAGAAAAACGACCATCTTTGGTTTTAAGATGTATGTTGTCCTTCCATAAGGATAATGCTCGGCCACATACAGCGATGTTGATATTTCAAAGGCTGAAGCAGTTGGAATGGGAAACGATACCCCACCCACCATATTCACCGAACATTGACCCATCTGATTGTCATATATTCTGCAGGCTTCAAAATCATTTGGACGGAAATAAATAGAATTCCGTAGATGAAGTCGGAACAGTACTGAGGGAATAGTTTTCCGTTACAGACAAGTAAATTGTGGAAGACGGGCTTTCAAGTCTACCAGACAGATGGAAGTGCATTGTAGAAAATGAAGGAGAGTATATTTTAAATCTAAAAAGAACTTTGTTTATCATAATTTTGAAAAAAATAAAAGTAAAAAACAACGCATTATTATGGGCTGCCAAACAAATATACATATATATACATACATATATATATATATATATATATATATATATATATATATATATATATACATATATATATACATACATACATATATATAATGTGTGCATCTATATACATGTACATATGTATATATATATATATATATATGTGTGTGTGTGTGTGTGTGTGTGTGTGTATATACACATACATACAGAGGGACAAAATAAAGGAAACACCTTAAAATTTCAAGCAAATATATTTTAATATGGAGTAGGACCGCGTTTAGCAACAATTACACCGTGAATTCTACGAGGTATGGACTCATACAAAGTTTGAATTGTTTCCAAAGAAATTTTTATCCATTCTTCAGCTAAAACAGTCTCCAGTTCTTGTAGTGACTATGGTGGAGGATATCGATTCCTTACTTGTTATTCTAAAATGCACCATAAATGTTCAATAATATTGAGATCTAGGGACTGTGTTGGCCAGATAAAATCTTCAACTTCACTGGAATGTTTCTTGTGCCATTCAGTATCAACTTTAGCTGTGTGAATTGGTGCATTATCATCCTGAAAGATTGCGTTTCCCTTTGGAAGCAGTTCCGCAACCATAAGATGAATTTGATCAGATATAATACTTAAATAGTCTTGACTATTTATTCTGCCACGAAGGGAAATCATTGGGTCAGCGGATTTCTAAGATACAGTCCCACAAATCATCACAGATCCTCATCCATGGTAACAGTTAAAAGAAGGCAATCCTGGTTCAAATGCTTCGTTTTGCTGTCTCCACACGTATACTCGTCAGTGGTCGGAAATAAGGTAAAAGGATGACTCGTCCGAGAAAGTAACATTCTTCCACAACTCTAGGGACCAATTTTGCAGGTTCTTACACCACTCGAAACGCTTTACTACGTTTGTTTTTGAAAGATGTGGAATATGGATAACGGCACACAGATACACAGGTAGTGAGCGAAATACGCTCAGGCAAATATAAAAATGGACGAAGAGACAGGAAAGTCGGAGGGAAAGATAACTTAAAATAATCTATTGTTTTGTGAAAATGCTACACTTTAACCTCTGACTAGCCACGCCTCCTTATCTAAAAGTGGAACTAATTTTATTGTCTACAACTAACATTCTTGCAATGACCCTGTCAAGAAAATTATTCAGCTGCATTCTCCATCACCACCTATGCATATCATATTAAACTGATTATGTAATCGTTGAAGAGTAAGTTTTCGATTTGATATTAGATAAAACGTTGTGGTTAATATGAAGCCGTCTGAAATTATTATATCTAAAAACTCAATTAATCATTAAAAGTGAATCGGTTGTAGACTGAAATTTCAGATAAATCATGGCACTTCATTTCATTTTGACCAAAGCTGTATATTAGTAATGCCGATACGTGAAAGATGATCTCAGATAGTCCTATCAGTCATGGTATAACTGAGAGAATTTATTAAATATGGTTCTTTATAATTACAACCTTCATCACTGGTTTATGAGAAAATTATTGTAATGTAAACACTTGCTTTCGTACTCACGATGTTTCTAAAATGATCAGGGAAACTGGTAAAATTCCTTTCGTCTAATCTTAGAATGATGTTCATGTCTAAAGAAGTTGTCCGATTCCCTTGACAACACTTTGACCTTTTGTATCCAAAGCACATTTTGACTCAATATTTAGACACTAATATCTAGAGCTCTTCATTCTCTCTCTCTCTCTCTCTCTCTCTCTCTCTCTTTCTCCGTATGTATATATATATATATATATATATATATATATATATATAATGCATGTGTGTATATATATATGTATATACATATATATACACATATACATATACACACACATATATATATATATACATATATATATATATATATATATATATATATATATATATATATATACATATATATATATATATATGTGTGTGTGTGTGTGTATATATATATATATATACACATACGTTCATATCCATGACTGATGGTTCCAGATTCATTCATACTGCGAGTTACCTTCGGCAGATGTCCTCTTCAATAGCCTAGGAACGATAAAAGCCCTGTGAGTGGATACCGTTGACGTTGTATATAGGTATGTGTGTCTTTGTGTGTGTGTATGTTCGTGTGTGTTTGTGTGTGTACGTGTATTTGTATGTGCGCACGCATGTGTGTCTCTGTGCGTGTGTCTGTGTCTGTGTGCGTGTGTGTGTTCGTTAGCATCTTTATGTTTGTTTCCCATTACCGCTTTACAACCGGTTGTGGTTTGTTTGCGTACACATAAAGTAGAGTTTCGGTGAGCGTGAGCGACATAGTAATAACAGGCTTTAAAAATGTATGTAGTGGGGCCAGTTTGAACTAAAATAGTCCTACAGTGGGCACCGCCTTATGACTGAAAGTAGTAAAATACTATAATATATATAAATATACGTGGTATGATCCAGAACTATCTCGACTATAGTAATGAAGCTAAAGCACGCAGAATGAAACCACTGTGCATGCGCACTAATATTTAACGTTCTAGCTCACTTCCGCTGTTTATAGCAGTACTTGGAAGTAACGTGTGTAGCGTGTGATTGCCGCACTGAACATGACAGAGAAATTTGAGCAGAGAATCTGCATCAAATTATACCAAATGCTTGGAGATGACTGCTTAGAGTCCTACATCAAGTTTTCAACAAGTTTTCATCGTTCTCGACACAACCAAGGAGAGTGATTTTTTGATTAACTGAAAGCAGTTTTGGCACAGACTTGGCAGACACTCATCTCATACCCAAATCGTCAGTGATAATGGACTGAACTGAACTGTAACTAATCTGCACACGACGATGTTCCCTGCATGCACATCTGCGATGTTTTTCTCAGTTCTTCTAGTTGCGGGTCTTCCATTACGTTCGTAAAAACCGACATTTTTCGGCCACCTTGGAAACGTCTGAGCAACTCGTACACTTGTGTGTGGCTCATACACCCTTCTCCATAAATGTTCTTAAGTTTGCGTTTTCCTCTGAGCAGGTATCGCCATGACAACTTTCTCTGTCATGATCAATGGGACGATCACACGCTACACACCTACATTCTAGGCACTGCTGTAAACAGCGAAAGTGAGCTAGAACGTTAAAAATTAGTGCGCATGCACAGCTGAGCCCAAGGTCAATTCATGCCAAACAGCTTCACTCTGTGTGCTGCAGTCCGGATGTTTACTGATCAAGCCTCGTTTGTATATATATATATATATATATATATATATATATATAAAGATATATAGCCGTACCTGGTAACTTAAGATTCACACTCTATCACTTGAATGAATTCATTCATCTTCCGATAGTACATACTCTAAGTACACGAGATGCTGTTTGTAATACTGTGTGCGGTGATGAAACTCATATATCTTGAAATGGAAAAGCTAACAGCTAATTCATATGACGGAACCTCTGCACGTCTTTATGAAGTAGACTGTAATCATTAAGATAAAAATAATTGACCCATCTTGATCGGAGTAAATCATGTGTGGATTGAAATTTCTGATTATTTATGTCTCTTTATGTTGTCCAGACCATACCGATATTAAACATCAAAGCTGGCATGATATAAATTTATTATTCAAAGTGACGTCTTTTAAATTTAATTAAGCTGTCTGCTTCTTACTACGCGGTGAATTGGTTTAATTTGAATCTATTACTTATGGAAGTGTAACAGTATAGAATTAAGAAATTAACAAATTTCAATGGAGCAGTAATTATACTTGATTGAATTGATATAATAAGAGTCGAGGAAAGCGACAGCATGATTGGCAGATATGGTGAAAGATAACTAAGCTACCTGGTTAGATAGCAAAGAAAAACAAATGGGAGCAAACGATAAAGTACAGGGAGTGACACGAAAGGAAAGGGTCGGAAGAGAGTTCCAAATAATGATGGATGATATGAATAAAGAGATATTTAAAGAGAATGTAGGTTTATATATAGATACAGTTGTATAATGAAAGAAAGAGGTCGTTAAGGACAGTCGGATAGAGAAAGAGAAACACTAATTTTCAAAATGAGAGGGAGAATAAAAGAAATGAAAGCTAAAGATAAAACATGATATGGAAGCACTCCGTCGGTTACGACGATGAGAGTTCCGGTTGATCCGAATCAACGGAACAGCCTGCTCGTGAAATTAACGTGTAAGTGGCTGAGCACTCCACTGACACGTGTACCCTGAACGTAATTCTCGGGGATATTCAGCGTGACACAGAGAGTGACAAGGCCGGCCCTTTGAAATACAGGTACAACAGAAACAGGAAGTAAGAGTGAGAGAAAGTTGTGGTGAAAAAGTACAGCAGGGATCACCACCATCCCCTGCCGGGGCCTCGTGGAGCTTTAGGTGTTTTCGCTCAATAAACACTCACAACGCCCGGTCTGGGAATCGAAACCGCGATCCTATGACCGCGAGTCTGCTGCCCTAACCACTGGGCCATTGCGCCTCCACAAAACATGATCGCACAAGTGAGAAAGGCAAAAAGACGGACAAATATCAAATAACAGAAATAAATGAGAATATATAGAGATGGAAACACATTTCCCAGCTTAGAAACAGAAATTCACACAGAAAATAAGTGGGGGAAATGATATATATATATATATATATATATATATATATATATATATATATATATATATATATATATATATATATAACTCAGTAAATAGTGGGGTTGTGTTAACCGTACGAGGAGAAATGATAGGAGAGGAAAAGAAACAATAATAATAATAAAGCAGAATATATACATGAAAGCAAATTTTAATATAAATGGGTGTAAGAAAAATTAAAAGGAAATCAAACCGGAAATCGGCTTTCATTGCAAGCAAAATTCTCAAGATTTGGGAAAAGATACCTAGATGATTGTTTCATCATATGGAAAGAATCTTATGAAAAACTTCTGGAATTCAAAACCACACTTAAAAACATACATCCCAACATTCAATTCACTATGGAATTCAGCAAACATCATCCCCTTTACTTGATCTCT
>NC_043004.1:56403292-56418292 GCF_006345805.1 Octopus sinensis | reverse complement strand
TATTGTTGTTGTTGTTGTTGTTGTTATTGTTGTTGTTATTGTTGTTATTATTATTATTATTATTATTATTATTATTATCATTATTATTATTGTTAATATTATTGCTGTTATCATCATCATCATCATTATTATTATTATTATTATTATTATTATTATTATTATTATTATCATTATTATTATTATTATTATTATTATTCTTACGGTTTGGTTCAGGGACGGTCTTATTCATGGTAGGATTTATGTGGGTAGCGGGTTACTACCTGTAACCCTAGGTATCCACAAGTTTTCAACTGTCTTTCAAGTGGTTAGAACCTTCCTGATAATCCTTGCTGTTCCTGTAGATGCCCTGCCGGGCGTTCTATTCCAATCTCCTTCAGCAATTGGTCTATATCTTTGCTTACTTTTCCCAGTGCACCAATTACTACAGACACGGCCCCTACTGATCTCACGCTCTAATTATTCCTATTTCAAATTTTAAGGGATCCTGGAATCAAGCGGGCATGATGGGCCGATAAATAAGCAACTTCGCTTCTCCTTATCTATAATTGTTATGTACGGTCTATTATTTCCTAACTTTTCGTCGGTTTGAATAGGAAAGTTCTACAAAATTTCACAGTACTCCAACTCCAGTACTCTTTCGACTTGATGATTGCACTATGTGTTTGCAGCTTCAAGTCCCTATTTCTGGCACGTAGTTCTCGGGGGTAATCCAGTGTGACACAGAGTGTGGCTCTTGGAATACACGTACAGAGAGAAACAGGAAGAACGTGTGAGAGAAACTTGTGATGAAAGACTACAGTAGAGTTTGACGGCAACTGTGCAGATGAGTAGCAAAGATGTTGGTATGGAATTTGGGATTCAGAAATGTGGTGTAACGATTCTGAAAAGGGGGAAAATCAGTAAAAGCCATGGAATCAAGCTGGAACGTGACGAAACTATAAAGGAGGTCGGAGAGGAAGGATATAAGTACCTGGGTATAATTGAAAGAGATAAGATGAATGAACAAAAGATGAAAGAAATGTACAGGAAAGAGTATTTGAGGAAAATTCGGCTTGTGCTCCAATTGAAACTATATCGCCGCTATAAGATTAGAGCAATTAACACGAGAGCGGCTGCTTTGATGAGATATGTGGCAGGAATAGTATCTTGGGAGTAGCATGAATTACAAGAGATAGACCGTAGAACACGTAACGTAATGACAATGAACAAGGAAAACACCCCATGAGTAGAATAGTCTGGTTTGATATGACAAGGGGAGTAAAGAAGAAATGATTGAGGCTGTGGAAATGCAGGAAACCTTAATAGTGAACGAAGCCGTTGATCCAACACAATTTAAGAAAGACCAGAGCGAGAGCAGAGGAAGAAAATTTGGCAGGACAAGAAAATAAATCTGGTACCTATTTAATCATCGATGGATGGATGTAAATCAAAGTCAACAACAACAACGGCTTGACAGAGAACTGAGCCTAAGTAAAAGTTAACAATGGCTCTAAAGCCTGGATCAAAACCAGAAATGGAAAAACTGACTCTCGCTGCACAAGCCCCAATGGCTAACCGCAAACAACTATGAATGCAAAATAATGAAAACAGGACCCAGCATCAAATGTAGAATGTGCGAACCAGCACAATGAGCAAATAGGTAATAGCATCTTTGGCTGCACAGTCCTTTCCAGATCCATATATATATACAGACATGACCGAGTATATGGTTATAGCCACTGGACTATATGCCAACACAACAGCATAAAAGCTAACAAGAAATAGTCTAAACATGTTCGAAAGAAAGAACATGAGAACGACCAGGCTCTTATATCTGGGATATGCCTGTTCAAACGGACAAACAAATAAAAGCTACTCGCACAGACGTAACAATCAAGGACTGGAAAAAGTACTTGCTTATTGATAGACACTACGGTCCCTTATGACCAAAATATTGTCCGAAAAGAACTGGAGAAATTGTCAAAGTACAAAGACCTCAGAACTGAAGTATTCAAGATGTGGAGCACGAAGGACAAAATAATGTCATTAATAATTAGAGCATTGGGTATGTAGAAAAGCATTGAAGCCATACCTGGACCTTCAACATTATACAATATCCAACAAACAGCGCTACTAGGAAGGGTATTATCAGCATACCGAGGTTACTACCCCAAAGAAGACGCAGATAGAATATATTTATCCCGAACAGAAGGAGGCCGTGGCCTGATATAGATAGAGAACTATTATAAAATAACGACAGTTGGACTAGAAAAGTACGTAAAACAAAAAGAAAATAGAAGACTTCTACATGTAATAAAACAGCATGAGATATAGAAAACGCTATTTCTATACACATGGAGGCGACAAAATACAATACAAAAAATAAACTATGATACACTGACCTCAGATGACAACATAACAGAAATAGTGAAAGAGACAAAAATCATGAAAACGGAACTACAAAACTTACTAAACAAGGAATGAAGAGAAAAATCGCTGCAAAGCTTGACAGAGAAGTGAGCCTAAGAAAAAGTGGAAAAATTGTCAAAGTACAAAGACCTCGAAACTAAGGTGTTCAAGATGTGGACCATGAAGGGGGCAAACATTACCATTAATAATTGGTGCACCGGGCATGATTAAAAAAAAACATATGAACAACAACTGAAAAGCAATAATTGGATCCTCGACACTAGCCACTATCCAAAAAATAGCCCTACTAGGAACAGCCCACATTCTAAGCACGACACTATCAATTCAATAATACAACTGAAAACAATTTGCAAACATATGGCACACGCTACATAGCGGATATCCAATAAAATATACTACCACCAGCAGTTCCTTACGCAACGCATTACACACACAACACAGTAATTCATCAAAAGACCACACCTCTGCAACAAGAAGGTGCAACAGGTAATGCGGTAGAAATCGCCTGAAACTATCAAATGTTGAATAATAATAATAATAATAATAATAATAATAATAATAATAATAATATGATTGAGGTAACTCCTCCAGAAGATATAGAAGCAATAAAAGAAGAGTGCTATTGTCATCAAGTGAAAGATATTTCAACATCTCGTGTGTCTTCCACAAGTTCAGAAAATAAACGTGTCAGTGTATTTCATTTTGGTTAATATTTATAGGACTGAAGTAACTCCCCCAGAAAATATAGAAGCAAAGAAAAGATGGCAATGACAATGGCATTCATCTTTGCTTTTTTTGCTTCAATATCTTGCAGAGGAGTTACCTCAATCCTATAAATCTTAACCAAAATGAAGTAGATTGACACGTTTATTTTTTTAACCTGTGGAAGATACACGAGATGTCAAAATATCGCTTACTTGATGACAATGGCACTCTTCTCTTTTTTTGCTAATGATAATAATAATGAGAATAATGATGATGATGATGAGGAGGAGGAGGAGGAGGAGGAGGAGGAGGAGTAAGAGGAGGAAGAGGAGGAAGAGGAGAAGGAGGTTTAAAGATATGTAGTGAGGGTGATATGCTAAATTGAGCTATGAAGTTAGTGGTTCAGTATGGTTGTAAATCTAATAACCACTAAGCTACAAAATAAATGAAAGAATTAATGTTTATCGCTACTTCAACATGGCTATTCCTTAGGAAACGATGTTACTACCATTTTTAACCCCAGGAGGACGTCTTCACCAGTTTGTTATTCGATTCATTCTGCACCCGATATATATATTACAATTCGGGAAGTGAAACCCCTACCATCTTCCAGATATGAGACCACCAGACAGTGCGGTTTCGAACTCTTATCAGTATAGTTACTGCTATCATTCATCTCTTATTGAGATTTTCCAACTAGCTAATTTTCTAGTTACAAGATCGGTGACTCAGCGTCACTTATTTTCTTAAGGCGCAGGAGTAAACTGCTGCTATCTCTGCGCAAACGAGTATCCACCACCGAGAATGAGCATAAAGAGCTCGAAAGCCTACGGTCTGGCGGTCTCGTGGCTGGAAGATGGTCGGGATTCACGACAATAATTACAATAATTACATTAAAGCACGTGCATCAGTGATTGCTGATTATGAACGTTGCTTAAGAAAACACTGCATTTTTCATTGCCACCTTATTTATTACCCAATACTCCTACCAATAACAATGACCCCAGTTTAACAGCTGCTACTGTACTCAATCATAAGTGTATGCGACTTCGTGTGATTATAAGTCCGTAATAATGATAATAATAATAATAATAATAATAATAATAATAATAATAATTATTATTATTATTATTATTATTGACTACAAAAAGGCGTTTGATAGCATCCCCCACACATGGATCCTCGAAACACTAGCCATTAACAAAGTAGCACCAACAATCATAAAATTCATAGAGCACTCTATGAATAAATGGCAAACAGTCCTACACCTCCAAACAAAAGAGGGACTCATGAAAACCAAAGACATCCCCATTAGAAGAGGAATATTCCAGGGAGACACGCTCATTCCACTCCTTTTCTGCTTGGCACTGTCACCTCTATCTGATATGCGAAATAGAACTGGATGCGGATATAAATGTTACGGCAAAACGATCAGCCACCTTTTATATATGGATGACCTAAAACTATACGCTGCAAATGACAAACAGCTGGAAACACTATTAAAGACAGTTCATGGATTTACCAAAGAAATAGATATGAAATTTGGATTAGAAAAATGCGCCAAAGTAACCATGAAAAGAGGAAAACTAGTTAAGAGTAACAACATCACACTAGATAAAACCAATGAAATAAAAGAATTAGACCAAAGCCAAACTTACAAATACTTAGGAATCCATGAACTAGATAAGACACAACACACACAAATGAAAGAGAAAATAAAAAAAGAATATTATAGACGAGTTAGATCAATACTAAAAACAGAGCTCAATGCTAAAAACAAGATAATAGGTATCAACACTTTAGCTGTCCCAGTTATAAATTACAGCTACAATATCCTTAACTGGACACGAAATGAACTGACCAAAATAGATAGGAAAACAAGAAAAATACTGACAGGATCTAGGATGCATCACCCAAAATCTGACATAGAAAGACTATATATACAACGTATAGAAGGTGGTAGAGGCCTTATACAGCTGGAAAACTACTATAAAATAACCACCATAGGACTGCAAAAATACCTACTTCAGAAGGAAGGAAAACTGATCCAGATAGCAGCAAAACACGAGCAAAACAAAAAGCTGTTCTCAGTATTTAAGGAAGCTGACAAATACAAACAAGAAATCATACCACCTAATAAACACAAAGAAGAAGAAGATGATGAAGAAACAACAAAAGCTATAAAACAAATGAAATCCAAACTAAAAATAGAACAGCAACGAGCCATGATAAAACGATGGCAAGAAAAGCCCCTTCATGGTAAATACTGCACTAAACTAAACGCAAAAGAAATAGACAAAGAAAAATCCCAGCAATGGTTGAGAAGCTCAGGACTCAAAGCAGAAACAGAGAGATTTTTAATTGCAGCACAAGACCAAAGCCTCCCCACCAGAAATTACCAAAAACATGTAATGAAAAGAAATATTACAAGTAACTGCAGAATATGTGGAGATGGACAAGAAACAATAAATCATATTATCTCTAGCTGCCCAGTCCTGGCTAAGAAGGAATATATTCACAGACATGACAGAGTTGGAACCTACATACATTGGAAGCTATGCCAACATTATGGAATAACAATAGAAAAAAGATGGTATAGGCACACACCAGAAAATGTCAAAGAAAACGAGAAAGCAACCATACTCTGGGATATGCCGATACACACAGATAGAGAAATTAAGGCCAACAGACCAGATATAGTTGTCAGAGATCATGAAGAAAAAAAATGCTTTCTAATTGATGTATCAATACCGGCAGATGACAACGTGTCTCTAAAAGAAATGGAGAAACTCTCAAAATACAAAGACCTGGAAATAGAGGTAACTAGAATGTGGAACCTGAAAACAGAAACAATTCCTATCACAGTAGGCGCATTAGGCATGATAAAAAAATATTCAGACAAATACATAACAAAAACACCAGGACTTACAAACACATATAACATACAGAAAATTGCACTACTAGGCACTGCACACATCCTACGCAGAACACTTTCCATACAATAACCATCAGAGCATCAGAACAAATCACAGCACATACCCAAGGCACACAGAGCTGCGCTAGGTAGTGAAGTGAAAGCACGCTATAAAAATAAAACTACTGAATAATAATAATAATAATAATAATAATAATAACAACAACAACAGCAACAACAACAACAACAACAGCAGCAACAACAACAACAACAACAACGACGACGACGACGACAACAACAACAACAACAACAACAACAACAACAAGAATAATAAGGCGGGCTGGCAGAAACGTTAGCACGCCGGGCGAAATGCGTAGCCTTATTTCGTCTACTGTTACGTTGTGAGTTCAAATTCCGCCGAGGTCGACTTTGCCTTTCATCCTTTCGGGGTCGATAAATTAAGTACCAGTTACGCACTGGGGTCTATGTAATCGACTTAATCCGTTCATCTGCCCTTGTTTGTCCCCTCTATGTTTAGCCCCTTGTAGGCAACAAAGAAATATATAAGTCCGTAATATTCTCTTCGCTCTATTTTCTTCGATACAAAGGATCTTCCACTAAATATTCCTTATTTCTGTACATATTTCTCTACCTCTCCCACTTCCTCTCGCTCCAATTTCTCTCTCTCCCTCTTTCTGGCATCCTTTTCAGTTAACCATTTCAACACATAACATAGGTACACGAGGATATCTATATTTTCTAACAACAACATGAATGATGACCATATTCATGATCATGAGGATTTCTCTTTGTGCCACTGGGTCATAGATGTGCCTGTTGTACCCTTATCATACGGTAGTTATGATGAGTATATTGGATTTCGTATATATTGTATTACTATGATGGCATGCGCTGCTCTCTCATTCAATAATCATAATAATAATAATCTTTTCTACTCTAAGCACAAGGCCCGAAATTTTGGGGAGGGATCCAGCCGATTTGATCGACTCCAGTACGCAACTGGTACTTAATTTATCAACACCGAAAGGATAAAAGGCAAACTCGACCTCGGCGGAATTTGAACTCAGAACGAAAAGACAGACGAAATGCCGCTAAGCATTTCGCCCGGCGTGCTAACGTTTCAGCCAGCTCACCTCCTTCTGATAATAATGACACCAACAACAACATCGAACAAGAAGCAAAGGAAAAAGGGTGGCAAGCTAAAGGAATACGATGCGTGTAGTTAAGACGGTAAGTACTAAGGAGTAAAAGATATGTTGACACAAGAGAAGCTCTACGTCTTATGTAATATATTTTTCGACATGGAAAAAAACGAGAAAAGAACTGTTTTACTCCTTCATCTATTCACAACACTTTCGTCTCATCTTTTTCCAAGTAGAGTTGTAAGTTATCAACTCCTTGATGCGTTCTTTGAAATAAAAATAAAGCGCATGCATACACAAGTATGTTATAATATTAATAGATTCATACATTTTCTAGACTTCAATAAGCTTAGAGGATTCTTTCATAATGTATTTCCCCAAATGTTTCTTTATGTTGTCTGTGCCTTGAGTGAAGACTCATTTTCATAAAGAAACCCATTTATTTGTTGATGTTGTCGTGTCGTCATCGTCGCTTTTGTTGTTATTGTTTTTATAACTTTTTACATTATATCATTTCACAATCATTGTACATGATAAAAACGTCAACACATTGTAACTTTGAAAGTCAAATACAATCTAAAGTAAGATTTTATAACTGTACAAAGAAAGAAAGAACATAAAGACATAAAGACACAGCACAGTTTCTATGATTTTGCCGTAGTATTCACATTTAGTAGGTCACGTTTGCAAAGCAACGAACAAAATATTTGTAATGTAATCCATCATGTTCAAGTTAATTCAATTGAAATGGAACAAACGACATCTTATTCAAAATCTGTCTAAAACACCTATAACTATTCCGTTCTTTAAATCAATTTTGTTTACCTCTCTCCAATACTGAAATTCTGATATCTTCTTTCCGTTTCACTGAAAAGAAAAATATCCCACAGATGATTGTTTCCATTGTATACCTGTGTTCTGTGCATCATTGTCTTCTCCGCCTAGCTTTTTAATGTATAAGACTACACAAGCACACACATACAAAAACACATACATACATACATACATATATATAGATACACATTGATACACATATATATATATATATTTATATATATAAGAAAATAGTAAAGTGTGAAAAAACGACAGAAGGCTTAAATGTTAAAAAATATATATATTTGTGTCAAAATGTCTGGAGAATATTGGAAAAATTTTTTTCCTTTCCTTAAAATGACATAATTTTAAAATTTTTAAAGAAATTACCGGTTTCGCGTGTAGCTTTTCAAATTTCTTGTGACGTTATGTTTATATTGCATGGAATTATCGTTGTTTTTATTTCCAGGAGATTTCTAAATAAGGGGAGGTAGTGAGTGATTTTTTCCGGTGTAGGGGAGATAATCGCTTAAAAATTTTTTTTTTTTTTTTTTTCCATTTCCTTGTTAATTTCTCTGTGTCAGTATGTTCGGATGGTTGAGTCTGGGTTTGTACTTTTCAATGAAGAATGTTTCCTTGTTCAGTCTCATTTGTGTTGATGATCCGAAAGCACATTGGTAAAATGGGAAGATTAAAAATTGTGGCAGTAGTTGCTTTGCGCATTTCTCAATGTGCTCACTAAAAGGTATCATTCTATATTCTGGGAATGCAATCTGTTGTCGATGCAGTGTGCATCTGCGCCTGAGTGATAGTCCCGTGGAACCCACGTAGTCTTGGTGGCAGCCCGAGCATTTAATAACATAAATTATGTTTTCAGAGGCACAAGTAAAGTTAGATTTGATCTTAAATTTCTGTCCCTCTTTAAAGAGGAATTCTGATCCTTCCAATAGGTTAGGACATGTTGCACAGTTCGATCTACCACATTTTTTTACTTTTGCATCCGTAATTTTAGAAGACAATTTTGCCTTTGTGAGAATCTTTTTAAGTGATTTAGGCTGTTTGTAGCTTTTAATGATTTGGTGTATGTTTAGAATTTCCTTTAATTTTGGGTTTTTATGAAGTATTGGTAAATTCTGGGTGATGATGGTGAAGGCTTCTTTGTTTCTGGGGTTGTATGTAGATATGTAAGGTAGTATTTTCGGGGAAGGTGTGTTGTTGTGTTGAACTTTTCTTAAAGTTTCTATGTTGATTTCTGTTGCACGTCTGATCCCATCCTCTATGAGTTGAGCTGGGTAATGTCTGTCAATTAGGGTGTTTTTGAGTTCTTGCAGTCTAAAGTTCCTGGTATTTTGTTCTGACACTATTGTGCATATCCTTCTTGCAAGGTTGAAGGGGATGTTTGTTTTAGTGTGTCTTGGGTGGCATGAATTAAAAAGAAGGTATTGTTTGGCGTCTGTGGCTTTGTAAAAAATGTCTGTTTCTATTTTAAGGTTAATTTTTTTAATTAGTATATCCAAGAACGGGAGCTCCTTTTGGTTGTATTCCATTGTGAACTGTATAGTTGGGTTTATGCTGTTCAATAGGTTTTTAAATTTTAGGAGTTTATCTATGTTTTCATTCCAGAGAATGAAACAATCGTCTAGGAATCGTTTCCAATTCTCTTTTATGTATTGAGAGAGGGAGTTTCCAAAGATTGATAGAGATTCCTGGTAAATGATTATTTCCATGTATCCCATTGTTAAGTTCGCAATGACTGGTGCTGCCCTTGTACCCATAGCAATTCCGGATTTTTGACGGTAAAATGTATTGTCAAACATGAAGTGGTTATTGTGTAGGATGAATTCAATTGATTTAGTAATGAATTCTTTACTGATCCTTTTTGGTATTTCTTCCGGAAATTGGTCTAACCAGAATTGTATTGCCTCCAGTCCATAATTATGAGGTATACTGGTATACAAGTTGACTACATCAAATGAAACCAGGATTGTTTCTTCCTTGTTTTTTTTTGGAAGGTGGTTTAACATATCTAAGTCATCTCTGATATGGCTATCGATATGTTTAAGGAAGGGTTTCAAGAGGATGTCCATAAGTAGACTTAGTCTGTGTGTTTCACAGGTTGGGCCAGCTACAATGGGTCGTAGTTTTAGGTCCCCCGGATTAGGTGTGTGTATGTATGTCTTTGGTGATTTTTTAATGGTTTCATTTATAATTTGACTTTTATGAATTTTTGGCAGACCATAGAAAAGGCTAGGTTTGCATTTAAAGTTTGTTAGGAAATCAATCTCTTTGGTTGTCAGTTCCTTTTCATGGGTTTTAATTAGTGAAGATAGAGTTTTCATTATTTTTTGTGGGGTGTAGTTGGTAATTTTTTCATAATGTAGGTCTTCATCAAGCAAGGAAATTACAAGATTTCTGTAGTATGATGTATCCATTATTACAACTGCATTTCCCTTGTCCGCTTCCTTAATGGTTATATCTTCATCATTTTGGAGTTCTATCAGTTCTTTCCATTGTGTATTGTTAAAATTTGGGTTAGCTTTCTGTTTATGTATAGTATGGTAGGGGAAGTTCTCAATGTGGTTACAGAATTCGTCAAGATCTTTATTTCTTCCTCTGTGTGGGATGTGTTCACTTTTGTTCTTGACAAGTGATTCATCTTCAGTATTGAAACTGTTTGATGCTTCTGCTAGTCTTAATTTTCTGCAAAATTCTGTTATATCATCCTTGAGTTCATTTAGGTTTGCTCTGCGTGGAGTTGGTGTAAATTTGAGCCCTTTTGCGAGGATGTCAATTTTTATGTTAGAAAGAGGTTTGGTTGAAAGATTGATTATCTTCGGTTTTTCCTTATTACTAGGTTCCAGCCTGTGTCCTGGTGTCCCTGGTCCCTGGCTAAAAAATGTTGGGTGTAATTTTGTTTGTATGAGTTGTCTGTGAGGTTGTGTGGTATTTGGTCGGGGGAGTGGTGGTATTGTTGCCTCCGATCGTTGTGTGTGTGTGGGAATCTATGGTTGTTAATGCTTGTGGTGTGTGTAAAATTTCTGTATGGGGAATATTTTTGTTTCGAACTTCTTGTATGTGGGATGTTGCTTGACATAGTGTTTCTTTGCGTTTGTCTTGTGTTTAGTGGGGACCAGTAGTTTTGGTTCATGGGGTAGTAGTGATTTGTGTGTGGTGTATTTCTTATCCTAGTGTCGTATTGTGCTGTATGGTGGTTGGGTCTGGTATTATGATGTTGTTGGTTTGTTCTGTTTTTGGTGTAATTTCTTTCATAGACGCGTCCTCTTTCAGCTAGTTCCCTGTTAGGTCTAGCGTGGTTTGTAGAGGTTGGTTGTGGGTGATTTCTGTTTTTAGTGTATGGAGGATAGTTGGGGGTTGTTCGTGGGTTGTTAGGTTTTTCTTTTTTATTTATTGTAATTTTCTTAAGGAAGGGATTATTTGTACCCAATTCATTTTTGAAGGTTTCACTATATTTTTGGAAGAAGTCCATGTTTTTCTCCCAGCGTAGGAGAGAATTTCTCTCTTCTCTCTCACAGGAATCCTTCCAGTGATCCAATGTATTATCGAGGGGTTGTCCCTCGGTATATTTTATATATATATATATATATAAACTCAATTATGCCTCTTAATCATTTCTATATTGAACGTTTTTCGGCAGTATAAAGCAGTATATTTGATACTTAAAGTTACTCAACTTACTTACTAACGTCTGCACAATAGTTTGGAGACATGTTATTTCCCAAACGTATATTGAAATACAGTATGCCTCTCGGTGTGAAAAGATTTTGTTTCTGCACTGTTTGATATAAATACTACGTGATAGTTATTTTAATTAGGTTGTCCTGTAGTGTAATCTGTTTACTAATAGTCGTTTGCTTTGTGTCAACATTACCACTGGGTTATGCATTCGGAATTATCTCAGTGTCGCAGCCACTGAACAGTTAAGTACTTGATATAAATACGTGCATATATATATATATATATGATGGTTGTCTATTCCTTATGCAGAGCTTGACTATCTCGTGCACTTATATCTTAGATCCATCACGGCGTCTGATGTCGCTGCTTAAACCAGACGATGTAGCTCTTGTGTGCTATTGGTAACATGCAATCCACTACAACTTGCTGCATGGTCGGTTCGTTGGCGACTGAATTGGCAATCCCACCAGGCTTCCTTCGTGAGAAGAGTGATTATTGGACACCCTGCGGGGCAAAAGATGAAACCTGTTAAAGGTCAGACGAACTCATTAGTAGTCAACAGCCATCCAACAAATATGTGTAAATATGTATATATCGTTTTATATATTCTTATATGTATATATATTTACATCCTATTTTATTTATATTTAAATCTTATTTTATTTATATTTTAAAATTACATATCTTTTACATATTTTTTATTCATTTATTTTTGTTTGTAATGTATGAACTGCTCCACGTTGGATGCTGGAATGATATTAAACCACACTGTGTAGCGTTGGGTGTCGGTTTAATGTCTACCTAATGGGCATGTAGAAGTAGATATATATATATATATATACATATATATATATATATATATATATATATATATATATATATATATATATATATATATATATATATATATATATATATATATATACTTATACAGAAATATATATATTATATATATATATATATACAGAAGGAGAGAATTAATTAAACTCAGTTGAATTAGGAGAGAGAGTTATTTCAAAATGATGTAAAGCTTGCATTGATTGATTAAATGGAGCCGTTTCAAACGAGCCATACTGCAGTAATACCTGGACGTTCTTGTTACGTATTTGCTCTTAATGTATATATATATATGTATATATATATATATACATATAAATATAAATATATGTATATGTATGTTTGTACATGTATATATGTATATATTTATATCATATAAGTGTATATATATATATATATAAACTTAGATAAACTTAGATATGATTCGACCAAAGATTGGTCCAGGCCATGTCTAACTTAATAGCACCACCTGATAGGATTATTCGAATCCTGTTTAAGTCAAGTTTTGTTCAAGTAGTGAGTTCTTGTTGGGTGAGTTGTATCCAGTTTTGTTCAAGTAGTGAGTTCTTGTTGGGTGAGTTGTATCCAATTATGGGTGGCTTATCTGGTATTCTTTGAAGGAATCTATCCAGACTCTGTTTAATGTTGATGGGATCCTTTTCCTCTTTGATCTCCCTCGGGACAATGTTAAATAGGGCAGGGCCTGTTGAGGAAAAGAAATTATGTTGCAGTGTACATGTATGTTGTGATCTTGAATTGTGCAGAGGACGTATAGCCCGTGGTCCAAGTCTTGGATGAACCTTGAAGCTAATGTTTAGGTCGTTTGGGCAAAGTTGGCGGTATATTTTCCACATCGTACAAATGATGTACCGCTCACGGCGACGCTGGAGGGAGTAAAGTTTCAAGGCTTTAAGGCGATCCCAATAATCGAGAGAAGCCATGCCTTCAATTCGTTTAGTGAGTGCCCTCTGGGGTGACTCAATTCTGGAGATATTTTGTCTTGTGTGAGGAGACTACAGTGGGCAGCAGTATTCAAGGTGTGGCCGTACAAAGGAGGAAAAAAGTGGTATGATGACACCTTGTTCTCTGGACCGAAAGTTCTTAAGATCCAGGAACTCATCCTACGAGCTATATCGACCTTCTTGTTGATGTGTGTACTCCAACTGAGATCGTCATCAACAATTACACCCAGGTCTCTGATATTGTTAGAGGCTGTGAGCGGTTCCCCTGAAGAGAGTATGGTTGTTTTAGTGAGGAATTTCTTCCAAAATGCATCAGCTCAAATTTTCCCTCATTCAGTTGCATTTTGTTTCTGTCTGCCCATTGACTCACAGCATATAGATCAGACTGGAGTTGAGTTCGGTCTGCTTCTTCATTGACGATTTGCTGGAGCTTAGTGTCATCAGCAAATATTTTCACTTTGCAGTAATGTACGACCCTGGAAAGGTCGTTTATGTAAATTATGAAGAGTAGCGGACCCAAAACAGTTCCCTGGGGAACACCGCTGGTGACTTTTGCTGGGTTTGAGTGGACTCCATCAACTACAACATGTTGTGTTCTATTCGCCAGGAAATACTTCATCCAGTATAGAACTTTTCCACGGATTCCAACATTTGCCAATTTTGAGAGTAGGATATTATGGTCTACCCTGTCGAACGCTTTACTGAAGTCAAGATATATGACGTCAGAGTCCGAACCTGTTCCCAAGGCTTTGAGTACATCTTCAATGTGGTGTAAGAGCTGTGTTAGACAGTCCCTGCCACAGCGAAAGCCATGCTGATTTGCATTTAGGAGTTTGTGGGTCTCCAGGAAGTCAGCTATCCTTGATCTTCACACTCTTTCAAACACTTTAATGATGTGGGAGGTGAGTGAGATTGGGCGATAGTTGACTGCGAGAGATCTGTTTCCCTGTTTGAAAACCGGGATGACCGACTGGGATAGAAACTGTTTCGGTAAATAACCTGCGTCTAACGAATTTCTCCAGAGGTTGGTCAGAGGGACTGCAAGTTGGTATCTACATTCCTTCAGGAGACTAGCGGGAAATCTATCAGGGCCTACAGCAGAGTAATGTTTGACCTCATTTATTGCTGCTACGATGTCAGTGGCAGTATGTATATATATATATATATACATACATATACATATATGTATATGCATGTTTGTACATGTATATATGTATTTTATTTATATCATATAAGTGTATATATATATATATAGGTATATAGGTATGTATGTATGTATGAATGTAGGTATTAATGTTTTCGGATGTATTATGGAAGACATACACCAGCAGATACAACTATAATTTTGCTGCGAGCAGATTCACTGTTCGAACGGATCCAGTGATCCATTTTACTTGGAGAGTTAATATGAAATGTGTTTTAGAGAATATAAGAAACATGAAAGTGCTAAGCCTGACAATAACGCAATTCTATGGTACAAAACGAAAGCTGAAAATATCAG
>NC_043004.1:56395792-56398292 GCF_006345805.1 Octopus sinensis | reverse complement strand
AAAAGAAGAATACACGTCAATGAGGTCAAAATACAGTTGGCTATAATAAAATGTTGAGCTGGACATTAAGCAACAACATTATTCGTTAGAAACAAAGCCGTTGAAAAAAGGCAATATATCTATATATAGCAGCATTGTAGTTTTAAAAAACATCGGATATGTTTTGAGACTACAAAGATAAATGAAAACAAAACACGATATTCCATCCAAAACTAATGGTACCTTAAAAATAATAATAATAATAAGCAACTAACTAGATTATGGTTAGGAGATATCAGTTTACTCAAAGTAACAGCTCTTAGGTTCCTCCACAGAATCAAGATGGCTCCGGAATCTAGTGCATGGATTCCTCACTATGCCCCTGGGAAGATTTTCGAACTGCTTAATCTTTGCCACTAGCTCAGCCTTTGTGTGGCACGCAGAGGACATAGTCTCTCTCTTGGTGGGGTGTCTTTCTCGGTTGGTGTCTTTCTCAGCTGTGTTCTACACATAGTAATCTCTGTGATTACTATTGGGGAGAATTAGGAAGCCAGAAACTGGAACTAGTGAAGTCGTACAAATTCTCTCATAACCATTTCCGACTCTTTCCGGAGATATGGCAAGCATCCGAATATTGCTGCCATATATGGCCTCACTGCAGCAAATTTTCCAGTCAGGGATTGACACAGTTGATAAAGCCCTTTAGATTGAGTCTAACGCTTGGCTCGTCGGTTATTGGTTGCACTCCAGCATGCTGACACACTCAGAATGCCTGTACTGTCTCTCTCTGCCGGTCACAGCTTTGTATCGTTCGTTGCAGCTGGCCATGTGGCTTCGTACTGTCTTTAGAGTGTTCAGAGAGCATTGAATAACAGTCATGATGTCAGCATTTAAATACCCGGCGTGTATAAAAAAACCAGATAAATGTTTTTGTAATATTCAGATGTTTTTCCTGTTCAAATTGTCCGCTAATTTTTTTCTGAACTACAGTTTCAATCGTTATCCTCTCAAACGCCGTTGACTCTTCAACAATACATGAAGCTGTTTCTGAAAAAAAGGAGGCATCAGAAATCGTCAAATTCCACCCAAACATTTATCTCTTACATTCTGCAGGTTTGTACTATAAGCTATACCAACTGCAAGTAAGAACACGTGTACCAAATTTAAACAATATAACCAGTATCAAAACTTTAAAGAACAAAATTTAAACAACATAACCAGTATACATATATATATATATATATATATATATATATCATTTACAATTATATATATATTAAACAAATGCAACGCTCTTCTATGAATTTCTAACAGTTTCTAAGGATGGTAACTAAATACTGAACTGTAATTATGAGTGGCGTTTGGTCGCTGCATAGCAATGAACACCATTCTCAATGACTAACACTAACAGCATGAATGATGTATTCTTCACGCATAATTTATAACTAAAGACCAATTACCTTCTAGTTGTTTATGACGGCCAAGGTTGTTTTCAGAATCAAAATATAAATGTTACTTGAAGTAAAATCAAAATGTCTAATAAGAATTAAAAAACAAAACAAAAAAAAAAACAAAGCTAGTGACATCTTTTAAGAAGCAGATACTGTAAAGAGAACAGCATCAAATGTATTCCATTCAACATAACCTTTCATTCACTTCATCTAGAATTATAGAAGCCATCGTTTCTCTTCATAGTAAATCTTCACATATACGGTACTCATATATATATATATATATATACATACTTGTGTGCGCGTGTGTGTATGTAGTTATGCAGAAATGTATGCGTATGTATATGTATAGTATACACATGTAAGTACTCGCATATATGTGTGTATATGTGTTGTGTGTGTGTGTGTGTGTGTGTGTGTGTGTATTGTATATTCATCCTGAAATATATTTTTCAAAGAAAGCACTCGCCCTACATGTCTATATTCATCAATACACATGACATAGAAACATCTATACCAAACACACACATTCACACGGACACACACACATGCATACATACACACTTGCATACATATATACATACATATAAGCATGCATGCGTACATACAGCACACATATATTGAATGTGGGATAATAAATTCTGTGAAGCTAGAACTACAAAGCGTGCAATAAATAATGTAGAAATATTCACCATAAAACCAGACTATGAGAGAAATAGTTAAATAAAATTTAAAATATATAAAATAGTAGAAATTATCTTTCTACCGATCACAAAACATCTAACAGATCCGGGTAGCTTACCAAATTATAGAGAATTAGGTGCCTACCTAACTAAGTTAAAAATGCATTCGATTTCATTACTACATTGAAAATACATTTAATATTTTGGAAGGTATGTAATTATTCGTAATTAAGGAATGTGCTCTGCCTTCATTTAAACAGAAATATTGCAGTCGCAAGAGAACAACTCTGCTGTTTACATGTAAAAATGGCGTAGTTTTATCGTCTGCAATGTTTTTGTGCTTAATTCAATGAATTATGGCGATTTTTATGGGAGGAAATGAGAGAG
>NC_043004.1:56330792-56390792 GCF_006345805.1 Octopus sinensis | reverse complement strand
CTCTCATTTATTTATGATAAAAGCAAAATGGCAGCTGTTGCATACTTGCGTGTATAACTTAGAAGTAAATATCGTGATAATTATTTCAGTTGACTGCATAGTCATGAGAATAGATGTCATCTCACCCGCTCTCGATTCAGCACATCAAGGATGTTACAGGTGGAAAGACAGGGGGATGCTCCAGCATCGGCTGATACTCATTTTCAAATGAGTAAACAGGCGCATCTTGAAATGATGTGTTTTGCTCAAGGATAAAAAATGGTTGCGCGGTCAAAGAATTAAACACAGGCTCTTATAATCATGAACATAATGCCATAAATACAAGTCACACGTCTTCGAGTTAATGATATAAATTTAAAATAATATTCTAAAGCCACTGAGTTCGATATATATTTCAACCATTTGTAAATCGATTCAATTGCACTAGTAGTACAATCATAACAATGTAGCAGATGTTCAAAAAGAAATTGTGAAAACATTTTGTTTAATCAGTATTTGATATCGAGACAACTATTGGTAAAATAAAGAAATGTATTAATATTCACGTAGTAAGATTAATCCTTTTCTTTCTTTCTTTGTCTTGAAAATGCTTTGAAAGATTGGATACAGATAGAATAGAATATGAGAGTAATTGTTTTCATAGAGTATTGTGATTAAAACAATAACAACTTATGTTTTTAACTCCTGAATATATTTGTAACTATTATTTTATTGAATTAGTTGTGACGTCTTTTGACAAAGTGGTTAGAGCAGTTATGCAGTTTATCTACAATACAGCGTTCGAATCCCCAATGGGATTCGAATGCTGTTAATGAAGTAAGGTAGCGAGCTGGTAAAATCATTCGTACACTTATTGGCATTTCGTCCACCTTTACAAACTGTGTTCAAATTCTTACTAGGTCAACTTTCCTAAAGCTTGCATCCATATCCAAATTTACAAACTCACTAACGTTGAAACATCGAAAGGAAACCGAAATATTTCATTCTTCAATCTAGTTTTATTGTTTCATGTGTTTCGCCCTAAATTTTCTGGAAATGGTGGAGCACAGCCTGTATGATTATCTTTTCAATGGCGATTCCTATGGGTCTGGCTTTTAGTTTAGTTTACTACCCTCATTTGAGCTTATTGCAATGATGTAAGTTCATATGGGATAGTAAGCAGCAGAAAGTTAAAGTTATTCTTGAAAACATCTACCCACTCCATGTAGATCACTCGGATTTTGGGGGAAGATAATTACGGTGGCCCTTTTAATTCCATGCTCTTGAAGTAGCTGGTCCTCAGTGTATATGGGATAGGCGGGACCTTTGGAGTAGAGCTTTGGTGTCCTATTCGGGGTCTGGTATAGCAGTCGACACCAAAGTTTCGCAACAGCCTCTCTAGTATCTTCCATATATATGTCATGGAATACGTCTCCCGTTTTTTTCTCTTGAGAGTACAATAGCTCAAGTTCACTGAAGCAATCTCCTTGGAGTAGTACCACGGAACTGCCGGGAGTTTTGTTTCTAATATGTCACTCTGGAATAACCATAGCTGAGAGTAGTATTCCAGACGACTGAGGGCAAATGTCCTCCAAGGAACAGTACAGTTTCCTGGACTGTTACAGGAGGTTCTCAGATTCCATGCAGCCATTCATCAGCACATGGCCACATGGTTTGGTTATATTTCCATGATACAATGCACCGTTACTCATATTAATCTCCGGGTCATGCACTGTGTTCGATTCCGATATTGCCGTCCTTTACCTTAAAAGTATCTTTCTTGCGACGTGTTAGCACGTGCTGCTTGATAGCGGATGATTTGACATAGTCCTGCTGTAAATCACGTGCTGTTTTCTTCAGCTCATTTACATATGACATCTAGATGTTTCTGTGGAAGATTAGTATCATAAAGATTTTTGACTGCTTATTCAATAATCTGATTGTCTTCAAAGATTTTGAACGGTATTCAAAGGATAATGATACATTGACCTTCGTGCTTCCTTTGACGCTCTTAAGATTTATGTGGTGAATACTCGTCATGAATACAAACTGGGTTGTTTTCTTAATACTTTTTTACTCAGTGATAAATAGCCAGCAATTAAGACGTTTTATCTTGCCTGGTCAACCAGACTGTTGGGTTCAAGATATATAAAACTAAGTATTTGGCCGGAATAATTGTTACAAAGTAATGACACAAATATAAATTCATGGTATTTAAAATCTGTGGCACGTTAAGCTTAAGCTCAAGCTCTGGAATATACACTTTAAATGCTTAATCTATAGAAGAAATTGACCGAAGAATATATACTCTTACTCTTTTACTCTTTTACTTGTTTCAGTCATTTGACTGCTGCCATGCTGGAGCACCGCCTTTAGTCGAGCAAATCGACCCCGGGACTTATTCTTTGTAAGCCCAGTACTTATTCTATCGGTCTCTTGTGCTGAACCGCTAAGTGACGGGGACATAAACACACCAGCATCGGTTGTCAAGCAATGTTAAGGGGACAAACACACACACGCAAACATATACACACACACACACTTATATATATATACATATATACGACAGGCTTCTTTCATGTTTCCGTCTACCAAATCCACTCACAAGGCATTGGTCGGCCCGGGGCTATAGTAGAAGACACTTACCCAAGATGTCACGCAGTGGGACTGAACCCGGAACCGTGTGGTTGGTTAGCAAGCTACTTACCACACAGCCACTCCTGCGCCTATATACACTTTAAATGCTTAATCTATAGAAGAAATTGACCGAAGAATATATATATCTATTTGAAAAGCACTGTGTACATATTGCAATATAAACAGAAAACATATACCTTATACTTATAATCATAGTTCACTCTTCCATCTACAAAAATTCATAATACATACATACATACATAAACATACATAAACATACGCACACACATATAGACATATACATAAACATATGCGACTTGATCACAATACTTATCACATTTTTAAGCCTTGTACTTACGCTGTCGCTTTCTTTGACCTAGCTGCTGGGTTACAAGGACGTGGACACACAGACACCGGTTGTCAACAATGCTGCGGGAGAAACACAAGCACAAAAACTTAGACGCATGCTTAAATAAGTGTATGCGACGGGCTTCTTTCTGTTTATGTCTGGGTTCGAAATTCCACCAGAACACCTGATGCAGGCTGGAGAGTACCTCAGCTGAAACGTTGTGGTAGGAACAAACAAGGTAAGGACACTTATCCGTCCATTGCAAATAATGTATATGAAATTATTAGTAGCACTTATAAACATGTATTGTGTCCTTTACATAAATAATAATAATATATATATATATATATATATATATATATATATATATATATACATGCATACACACACACACACACACACACACACATATATATATATATATATATATATATGTATAAAATTATGCATACTTACACTTATATGTATTATGTTCACATGCACAATACTTGACTAGCATAACAGCAATCACAAAATCTTTTCCCACCCTCTCTGTCTGTCTATCTCTCTCCCTCTTTCTCTCTCTGCATCGGTATATACATATATGTATATATATACATATATATATATATATATATATATATATATATATATATATATATATATATATATATATATTATGTGAAATAGAAAGATGAATAATCTTGTTGTAGATTAATCAAAAGTTAACCGATACCTTAGTAGCAAAAATCACAGCAGTAAACAGCACCATGGGCTCTTAGGAGCATAGTTCGATTTGGTTTTTGCTCCGCCTCTGTTCTGTTTTTGTTTCTCTAACGGATTTCCTTTTTTCTTCCTGAAGAGAAAGACACAATATGGTCCCATTATTCAATCGGATTTTGGTAATTTGTGCCTTTCGAAACACGTGTAGAATGAAATAAAACGATTTCTGTTCAATCTGCGTTCAGCTCCATTTCCTCAATTCACCAATAATGTTTTATATATATATATATATATATATATATATATATATATGCATATATGTATATATATATATACACATATATATATACACACACACACATATATATGCATATATATAATATATATATATATAATATATGCGTATACATAACTATGCATATGTATGTATATATATATATATGTTTGTGGAGAGAGAGAGAAGGGGAGAGAGAGATATCATAAATGTATAAGTTCATAAAAGGACATATATATGTATATAGGTTTCTCTGTTTAGGCAGACATAAATCTGTGTGTGTTCGTATATATGTATAAGTGTGTACATATCGGTGGGTGTTACTATGAGCATTTCTCAGAACTTATTCCAAGCACATTTACCTATGAGATATATTTATGAAAATGTATGTTGCTAAATGAAAGAAGACGTGCTATATTTCTGCCAGTTTCAATTTTTTTGTTCTTAGTCTACTGGAATGTCGCCACGGAATATATGTCTAATTCAGTAAATGGCGCCCTTTTATCAGAGAAAAATAACACCGTTAACAAAGAAACCACATCTAAGATGATGGATACTCTGAATAAAAAAATGAGACGGAATCAAACCAACATATCTAAACATGAACAACTTTTTTAGTTTAACTGCTTTTCGGTAGATTTCACTAAATATAAACTATTTGAATGAAGCACATAGGCATATGCATACACACAGTATCTAAATACATAAAGGTATAATTACATACATACATACATACATACATACATACATACATACATACATACATACATACATACATAAATACCCTGGTTATGAATTTTCATTTGTATCTGTCATCATAGGTGCATTAGGCCATGTAACAATAAATTTGCACAAAGACCGAGAAATACTCGATATCGTGGATAATGAGCAACATAAACCAAAGCGGATTCTTCAGATCCAATCTATTGGTGGTATAGTGAAAGTTTGCGTGGCATTCCCAAAATTCTCCGTATAAGACTCTGGTGTTGATAGATGTACACACTTAGGTGTATGCATTAACAGTTCAACCACCACACCAACTCAACCACATACGTACATATACATAGTAACACCCACCGACATATACACGCTTATACAGACACGCATACACACAGATTTATCTCTGCCCACTTATACATTTATGATCTCTCTCTCTCTCTCTCTCTCTCTCTCTCTCTCTCTCTCTCTTAACATAAAATGGCTTGTTCCTTTGTTAGGAACTAACTTGAACTCTCTCGAGAAGAAATGAAACTCGAAGGAAAATCACACTATACATACACGCTTCCATATAGTCAGATACGAACATATACCTATAACTTTTAACTTTCTTACAATTATAAGCCTATAATTTCATTACAACTGTAGGGATTATTACAATATAACGGCCACCTATAAACGTCTGCCTGCTTGCTTGACCTGCAACAAAGAGCAGATATATCTTGCTCAAACCATGTCTTATGTATTTTTTAAAGCAGCACATCGAATACCGTAGTCCTTAATATACAGTATTTAAATAGATATCGGATCATGTAGTTGATGGGTGAGGCCTGTAATCATAGGTGTACTTTCTCACACCAATCCTAGATTGAATCAAAACAAAATGGAATAGATATAAAATATATTACTTTACTTTTAAATGATATTCAAACTTACTGGAATTATTATCTTTGAAAAACAAGGATATACGATCAACTAAATCATGTTTGTGCGGAATAAACTAAGATGCATGTACCGAATATAAACTAAAAGAGAATGATATATGATACATAAAACAGAACGAAGTATAGGGAACTAAACTACGTTAGGGTGTCTGTTTATAACTTGAGATGAAGCAATGGTATGTAAAGTTAGATACAGGAGCATGTTTGTGTCTACTCTTGTAACTGTTGTATGAATCAGTCACTATATATTATGCCATGGGAAAGCTAAATAATAACTTCAACTATGTGTTGTGAATATCAATGTATCTGCATTGGCATTAAGGAGTCCTCTGTGAGAATATTTGACGGTAATTGAAGTAATTATAAAACGTTATTCTATGGAAACGAGAGAAATAGAGGGAGAGAGAGAGAGAGAGAGAGAGAGAGAGAGAGAGAGAGAGAGAGAGAGAGAGAGAAACAAACGGACGGACAGAAAAAAGTAAGAGAATTAGAGGTATTAAGAGAAACAATAGGATTTGAAGTGAAATAGATATTCTGAAATTATAGAGAGTGTATAACAGGGAGGCAACAGCAAAATAGAAATCGTAGCACAAGACAAACGGTAAAAAGTTATGAAATATTTTTTATTAAAAGACAACAGAAAGAGAGAGAGAGAGAGAGAGAGAGGGGTGAGACAGCGAGAGACAGAGACAGACAGAGAGAAAGACAGAAATAATCAGACACTCAGACAAACATACAGAGAAAAAGAAAAAGAAAAAGAGAGAGGGAGAGATTATCTAAATGGTAAAATAAAAATCAAGAAAATGAGGTGGATAAATGGAGAGACACTGAGAATGTGAGACAGATTTGATAATAGGAAGTGAAGAAGTAGACGAGGATTTGGTTCAATAAACGGATGAAAAAAGGATGACGAAGAAATGAATTTGTTGAGTAGAAACAGAGAAAAATATTTTATGTGATTTTAATATGAAAAGATGGCTAGTATTTTGGTTACTTTATTTTTAAAATGAAAATCTCCAATAATGCAGCAGATTAAATGAGACACGTCTTTTCTACCAGTTATGGTTGCAAAAAGTAAATCAAAAGGAAAGAAAAAAATCGCACACACGCATACATACATATACATACATATGTGTGCATGTATATATATATATATATATATATATATATATATATATGTGTGTGTGTGTGTGTGTGTGTGTGTGTGTGTGTGTGTGTGTGTGTGTGTGTGCGCGTGTGTGTGTGTGTGCGTGTGTGCGTGTATGCGTATGTTTTTATGTATGTATATATATATATACATAGATATATATAAATACATAGATACATATATATATATATATATATATATATATATATATATATATATATATATATATATATATTACTTGATATAATTAGGGTTCAGCAAAAAGAAATTGCTTTACCGCATACCGAACTTTTAGAAATAGCAGCCAAAGAATTTAGCTATTTCTTCTACTATAAGAAGAGTCTCCCAGACAATGTATACTCAAAAACAATTCACGTAGGCATAGAGGGAAAAATAACGAAAGTTCACTCGAAATTTGATTACTTGTGAACACGTTTCTGGGTTAGTCAGATATAGAGATGCTAGAAATACATCCCTATTCTAACATTCCCGTCATCAACACAATGACTTCATTAAATTTGAGAGCACTAAAAATCGAACATACCCAACTGATTTGAATGACTTCAGACAAACCATCTTCCACACCCAGTACTAACGAATTCAAACCGTACGAATGAGGCTCCGCATCGTCCCCTGTCCACCCACATGAGTTATAGAGCAACAATAATAAAGGGTAAAATTAATTAATTAATGCTGTTCCTAAAAGTTCGGTATTTGGTAAAGCAAATTTTTTTGATGAACCCTAATTATATAAAGAAATGTTTAAGTTTACCGTAAATGATCCTTTACATACTGAACACTGCTTGGTAAAATTATTAATTACTAATTAATTAATTAATTTTACCCTTTATTATTATTGACATTATAATTCTCTCCCTGATAATAAACTACAGATTCTTCTGTAGGAATTTGTTGCTCTATAACTCACGTGGGTGGACAGGGGAGGATGCGGAGCCTCATTCGTATGTTTCGAATTCGTTATTACTGGATGTCGAAGATGGTTTGTCTGAAGTTACTCAAATCTGCTTTTCTCTCCATTCTCGTGAATTTATTTCACCCTTTTTGAATAGACTTGTGACTGGTGACGAAAAATGGATCTTCTATCAGAATGTTGAACGTCGTAAACTGTGGCTTGGTAAAAGGGAAAAAGCTCAACCACAAGCGAGATGCAAACTTCATGGTAAAAAGGTTCTTCTCTCTATTTGGTGGGATTGCAAAGGAGTAATTCACTTTGAATTGCTGAAGTCTACTGTCAGTAGTTAGAGCGTTAATTTCAAGCATAGCTGAATAGTCTTACGTATTAGCAGACATTTACGAGTGCAACTTACCACTGAACACTGTAAATAAATTATCAGTACAAGAAATTGCAGAAACGTCATTGTCAGACTCGATAGACTAAAAAACCGTGGTCATTACTGCAGAGACCATAGTGGTAGCATGCTACCTTCCTCGGGAATACTTAAGCCAATGGTTTCCCTATCTTGTGTCAACCATAGCGATTCCACCACTACTATCCTCAGGCTTCACAATAACTGATTTACCCTCTCCATTTTCGCCAGAAAATCATACTTCTAACTTTCCGTCTCTAAACAATGCGTCTCCCGCAAACCTCACCTTCTAACTGAACAGTGCATCTCGTCGGCCTTCAGACTGTCCAGAATTCCATATATACAGAGCATTAAAAAAGAAATCTCCTAGTGAACTGTGTACTATATAAAAGAACTTCACTTCGCTGTGCCAACTTCTGGCACGGCGAAAAATCTTTTACTCGCCCTTATAACAGTTTGTTTCCTATCTCTGACGATGCAAAAAAAAAAACCGAAACATTAAATGTTACACTAACGAGGCTTAGCCAACATTTATAATCCTCTCTCTCTAGATAATATTCTTGTTGTTTATTTTGTTATGTTATAATTGCTCTCGTTATAACTGTTTTTGTGGTTGTAGTTACTAGTGTTGGTATTGTTGGATTCGTGTTCTTCCTCTCACATGCATTCAGTATTAAATAAATTCTAAAACAGACCGGTAGCTTGAAAATTTCTGAGAATGTAATTCGCATATGATGACATTAATAGTTTGCTGACATATTCAAACATTTAGCACTATAAAATTTCAAGTGAAATAATTTCAAGCAGAAATAAGATCCTGTCTGGAGTTTACTGACTGAGATGACAACATAATGTTGGATCAAGCGTTTTTACAGACTTCTGATGTATTGAATATATAGGCTATCTATTTTGTTCTATGCTTTCCTTTTCTTTGAACTTGCTTAGATAAGCTTCCAGGAAAGCACAAACTCACAGATACGCAAACAGTTACATAGACACACACAAACACACAGGCACACACTCACACCCTTTAACTCGCTTACACACACACACATTCATACACACACATAAATTTGTCTAGCTACGTATCTATGAATCAATCTCTCTCCCTCTCTCTTCATCTCCTCCCTCTCTTTCTCTCTCTCTTACACATACACAGACACATACACACGTACTCTGACTTTATATATGTGTGTATACAAATATATATGGAATTTCTGTCATTGCCGGTCAGAACTCATTTACATTAAAATACTTCCATCATTTTGTTGCATAGCATTTCAGTGTTAAATGCGAGGGTGTATATAAAGGTGTTTATGCGTGTGATCAGACATATGTGTGGCGGTGGAGTCATAATATGTAATCAATTGCAAGTGTGTATGTTTCTTAGCGTGTCTGTATGTCTATGTATGTTTTAGTATGTGACTATATGGTAAGAAGCTTGCTTCCCAACCACATTTTTCCTGGTTCTGTCTCAATATGTGGCACCTTGTGCAAGAGAATTCTACTATAGCCACGGGCCGACAAAAGCCTTGCGAGATGATTTGGTAGATGGAAACACAAAGAATCCCGTCGTATATATATCAAAGAGTTAAGGAATAGAGTAGTTAAAATCCGGTCTATATATGTTTCATAGCTAGCGGAACCTCGGAAGAAGATAAATATCCAAGCGAGGTGTATCTTTTCCGGTCAAAGATATCTTGGTTATATGAAGTTTACTTTGTCTTTGAGATTACATTCTGATCAAATTTTCCACATGCTAAAGCGGGCCTCCTAATGAGAAAACAAAACTTCAGTTTATCATGATACCCTAGGCCTGAACAATAGCCTACGGTATATACCTCGCTTTTATGATTACTACTTCTGAGATTTTGCTCGCTATGAAACATACGCAGCCCGGATTTTATCTGCTCTATTCCTTAAATCTTGGGGGTTTTTTCGCATACCCGGTAACCCTGGGTGCCAACCGCGAAATATAATTTTTTTGTTTATTATCACCTTATCGTACTTCGGTACGGGAAAAATTCGCAACTTTCCACACCAATAAACCACTATTGTTCCTGAAAGTTGTTATTTTATATTATGTACGGATTGTTTCAAGCTCACTTTCTTCCTACACCTTGATCCTTGGATATGACATTCATATATATACATATATATAATAAAAAGGGAATATCAATTCCGGCGTCACAGGGATGAGATATTCAAGTTAAGAATATTAAGTTGAATTTTTCTCAATAAATAAATACAGTGGCTGTGTGGTAAGTAGCTTGCTAACCAACCACATGGTTCAGGGTTCAGTCCCACTGCGTGGCATCTTGAGCAAGTGTCCCGGGCCGACCAATGCCTTGTGAGTGGATTTGGTAGACGGAAACTGAAAGAAGCCTATCGTATATATGTATATATATATATATATATATATATATATATATATATATATATATATATATATATATATGTATGTATGTATGTGTGTGTGTGTTTGTGTGTCTGTGTTTGTCCCCCTAGCATTGCTTGACAACCGAAGCTGGTGTGTTTACGTCTCCGTCACTTAGCGGTTCGGCAAAAGAGACCGATAGAATAAGTACTGGGCTTACAAAGAATAAGTCCCGGGGTCGATTTATTCGACTAAAGGCGGTGCTCCAGCATGGTCGCAGTTAATGACCGAAACAAGTAAAAGAGTAAAAGAGTAAGAGTATATATATCAAAGTATCATTAGAGACAGAAAACCCCATAAAATTCAACAAATCAGAAGATAAATTCAACCATGTCATAGAATATTACATTTAATACTTACTATTCATGTTCAAAGTTGTCGACTACGCGTGTTTCATGAGGTTGAATACGATTATAAGGGGAGATTCTGTTATAGACTGCGTGTCTCAAGAACAGTATACAACCTCATGAAACACGTGTGGTCGACAACTTTGAACATGAATAGTAAGTATTAAATGTAATATTCTATGACATGGTTGAATTTATCTTCTGATTTGTTGAATTTTATGGGGATTTTTGTCCCTAATGATATATATATATAAATATATATATATATATGTATATAATATTTGTAATTCAGAGAGGATGGCGCAAGGCCTACTACTTAAGAAGTTGCACTTGCAAAATCGTGTATTCGATTCCCGGATCAGGCGGTGTGTTGAGTTCTTAGGCATAACACCTCATCGCAAATAAAATTTCATTTCAAGTTGCTCTGTGATCGCTTCGACACTTATTGTGTGACGCAACACTGTGCACCTGCACAAGTAGTTTCGATTTGGCGTATGTAGTGCAGATTATTCAACAAGAAATTACAGAACTGTCTTTCTCGGAGTCAGGAGACTACAATTACTTATATAATTGAGAATATATTTTTCTTAATGATATCAGAATCTAATTTTCGCAATAAGTGTGCTGACCGATTACATGCCTGTCAAGAGAGAGGAACTCTGATTTCATAGTCATTTATGGGTAAACATGCTCAAGTTCTGCGGAAATTAGGAAACGCAAGCGAGTGAAATTTTGCAAGGTGTCGCACTACACTGAGTTTAGAAAATAGTCTAATATTATGGTTTATAAAAACGCGGCACACTGGCAAAATCATCACTGTGTCAGCAAAATGCTTAGCGATATTTCGTCCACCTTTAGTTTCTGAAATCAAATTTCGCTGAAGTCGATTTTTGCCTTTCATCAATTTGGGGTCGATAAAACAAGTTTCATTTGAGCACTGGGGTCGATGTAATCGACTTACCCAATCTCCCAAATTTGCTGGTCTTGGTTGAAAATTGGCCGTATAAGAAGGCAGTAAGTTGGCCGAATCGTTAGCGAAGGCGGCGAGCTGGCAGAAACGTTAGCACGATGGGCGAAATGCTTAGCATTATTTCGTCTGTCGCTACGTTCTGAATTCAAATTCCGCCGAGGTTGACTTTGCTTTCATCCTTTCGGGGTCGATTAGATAAGTACCAGTTACGCACTGGGGTCGATATAATCGACTTAATCCATTTGTCTGTCCTTGTTTATCCCCTCTGTGTGTAGCCCCTTTGTGGGCAGTAAAGAAATAAGGATCGTTAGCGCAAGGGGCAAAATATTTGCGGTACTCCATCCTCCTTCAGATTCTGAGTTCAAATGTTGTCGAGGTCGACTTTGCCTTTCATCCTTTCGGAATCGATAAAATAAGTAGCAGTTGAGCGCTGGGGTTTGATGTAATCGACTTACCTCCTTCCCACGAACTTAAAGCCTTGTTCCAAAATTTGAACCTAATTTCATGGCACATAAATCCCAGTAAGGTGAAGGAAACGGGCAGTGGTACACGTGCGAACTAAACTTAGGCGTGAGCACATAATGCCCAATAATGAGAAAAAAATGTGAGTATGTTCGTGTAATTGATCAGCATACTTATCGCGAAAATAAGAGGTATGGATTCGAGACCCATTTACGTCTATTTTTACTGTTACGGGTGTTGATAAACTCTAATATTAGACTATTTTTTATAGTGAAGATACGGTGCTGTCTCTATTAAGGAATTTATTCCTGTTTTAAGCGTCTGCACTCTTATTTTCATGACTAGAAGACTAATTTAATTCTAACCGATTTGTGCATGTTATAAATAGCTACAAGTGCTGTTCCATCTGTGATCGGAGCAATTAGCAACCGATCACACATGAAGTGGTTATAAATAATTCAACCTATTAGAAACTAGCGCCGTTTCTTTATTTGCGTATATGTATGTATATATGTATGTATATATATATACACACACACAAACACAGAGAGAGAAGAGAGAGAGACATGTGTGTGCGTGTGTGTGTGTGTGTGTGTGTGTGTGTGTGTGTGTGTGTGTGTGTGTGTGTGTGTGTGCTTAATAAAAGCACTAAATACGTTGAGATAAACTGAGATGTAAGGTAAACACCTAACTTTTAACATCGTTATGAAAGGGACCCTATAGTTAACATGTATTTGTCTCTGTCACCTCGGAAAATATCTATATGATTAGTTTTGGTAGCTATATGTTGCAGTCTTCTCTGACGGTCTGAAAACGAGTAAATTATCTCTGATGAATACGCAGTAACTTTAGAAATATACAGTTTGTACATGTTATATCGTCGAACAGAGAAAGGGAAACATGTGGTTTTTCTTTTAAAAAATGTGTTTTTATTAAAAGTACATAATCGTAATTTTAACTTACATCACCCCTATTCTCACCCCGTGCGTTGTCTCAATCAATTTAATCCCGTTTTAAGCGTCTGCACTCTTATTTGAATTACTAGGAAACTAATTTAATTCTAACCGATTTCCGCATGTTATAAATAGTCACGAGACGTAGTTCTTTCTGTGATTGGAGCAATTAGCAACTGATCACTGATGAAGTGGCTATAAATAATCAACCTGTCAAATTAATCTCTTCTTATGGCTACACAGAAAAAAATAATGTGGTCGAAACACAGCATCTAGCTTTTTTACAAGCCGAGACTAAAAATGTGTGTTACTGAAAACACACACTCCTAAGTTTTGCTTATGGGCTCATATTCCCCTTCACTTTTTCCTTCCTATCTCTATCTCTCCCACACTCAGTATAGACAGAGACATACAGGGAAATTTACATAGATATAGATATATATTGATATACATATATACACACACACTTGCGCACACATAGACACATATACACAGATGCATTGATACATAGATAAAGACAGACACACACACACACACACACTCATATATACATACAATAAAGGTGCAGGCATATGCCAATAAGAGGGTTCACGGTGTACATTTCATCCAATAAAAAAACACACACATACACCAGGAAATAACCAGCTGAGGTTTATGGCTGATCTGTAGCACCCCAATCGATTACAATTGCTTTGAACTATAAGTAACGGCTCTCTTTTTATTGCTCACCCTCTCTTTTCGCTCTCTTTCTCTCACAGTTTCCGTGGTGTTATGAATGCATTCTGTTTCTTTTGGTACAAATCAATATATACATTGGCTTTTAATATCGATAATTTGCTCCAGTATAAAACCAAGCAGAACCAATAGAATTGAAGAAAGGTAGATGTGACAGATACTATGTTAAACGCTCGCGCTTATCTGTAGATCTGTTGTATTAATGCGCATCATTAAACAGGAAAGAGTAGAGGCAGATACACAGGAAATAAACAGGAGAGAAAATAAAAGCAGGAATGTTTAAACTATGCGGGTACGAATATGAAGCGAGTTTTTAATTGAGATATAAACGTAGAAGACAAAACATACTGATTGTCAATAGCTATGCAGGGGTATCGATTAAAAATCACGTGGTAGTTTAACAATGGACTGGTGTTTAACTTGACATATATTTTGTATAGCTGGAAGTAACGACAAATATTTTGAGTATAAATCGTTATTTGCACGGTGAACAGAGAGAATTGAAACGATGACGAGGATATCTATACTGAATAAGTTCTGGCAGATTCGAACGAAAATATGTTGACTTCGTTAGAAGAGAGCATCTCCTTTACGACAGCTTTGTGTTTATAAGACACTAGATTCATTTGTGGTTTATGAACAAATGGTCGACGACTAACACAACAGCGATTAGCATACTTCTGTTCGTACGAATCTGAATGTATTAGGAATAAATATGAATTTTATCGTTATTTTCAGTATGTTTTGTAACAAAGTTTTAAGAAACCATGCTTAGAATTAATGTGGATAGAAAGAAAAGCAAAACAAAATATCTTTTCTTGCATGGTCTTCTGACTCCCCTATTTGATTGGCTGTGTCCAGACACATGCACACATTCATATTAACGCATACACACGGACATATACTTCAATTCTTATACTTATTCCAGTCATTTGACTACGGTCATGCCGGAGCACCACCTTGAAAGCTTTTATCGAACAAATCGACCTCAGGACTATTTTTTAAAGCCCAGTACCTGTTTTATCGATCTTTTTGCCGAACCGCTAAGTGGCGGGGACGTAAACACACCAACACCGATTGTCAAGTGATGGTGGTGGGGGGACAAACTCAGACACAAAGACACACATAAACATATAAATGTATACATACGATGGTCTTCTTTCACTTTCCGTCTCCCAAATCTATCCACAAGGCTTTGGGTGACCCGAAACTATAGTAAAACTCTTGACCAAAATGGCACGGAGTGGGATTGAACCCGGAAACTTGACTGGAAAGCAAGCTTCTTACCACACAGCCACACCTGCGCCTATATATGTATGTACGTGTATTTAACTCCCCATTCTTACAGTAAATTCTAGTATAACAACAGAACATTCACCGACGGAGAGATTGCATACTAAAATACCGTCAAATATACGAAAAAAATACTTTTACAGTTTTATACAATCAATCAGGACAAAGGAACCCTAAGGAGAACATTTTAGTCTCACTTGACGCGAATAACATGAATATAAAATCATGTTTGGAATATCCCGAAGCATACTCATAAGGTTATATACATAATAGCATGTAAGTATTGAGTCGAAGAATACTTTGGTATAAGAAAATGTCGAAAACTAACTGTGAAACACGAAGAAATATGTGTACTTATGACAGGCGTTCAACCAGTGAACCCAAGTAATTGTTCGTATTTCTGTATCCATATTAATAAGTTTATTCTTACTTGCGAGCACTGTATAATAATTTTTTTCTCTTGGCTGTGTGGTAAGTAGCTTGCTAACCAACCACATGGTTCCGGGTTCAGTCCCACTGCGTGGCATCTTGGGCAAGTGTCTTCTGCTATAGCCCCGGGCCGACCAATGCCTTGTGAGTGGATTTGGTAGACGGAAACTGAAAGAAGCCTGTCGTATATATGTATATGTATGTGTGTGTTTGTGTGTCTGTGTTTGTCCCCTTAGCATTGCTTGACAACCGATGCTGGTGTGTTTATGTCCCCGTTACTTAGCGGTTCGGCAAAAGAGACCGATAGAATAAGTACTGGGCTTACAAAGAATAAGTCCTGGGGTCGATTTGCTCGACTAAATGCGGTGCTCCAGCATGGCCGCAGTCAAATGACTGAAACAAGTAAAAGAGTAAAAGAGTATATTGCAAATTTTCGAAAAACCTAACATATTCGGTTTTTGGATTATCTTGGAGCACAGTCATAAAAGTCATGAAAAATAGCATGCAAAACCTGGGTTGAAAAACGCACTTGCATACAAAAATACGAAGGTAGCCCACAGGATTCGAACTCACACGCGTAGGCATGACAGGTGTTCTACCATTGTACCAAAGCAATATTCTGCGTGTGCGTGTGTGTGTCTCACCTAGCTGACAGTATGACACGGTAGAAACGGCTGCACAAACAACCAGCTGGTACATGCTTCAGCTGAGTAGACTGGAAAAAAGTGAAACGGTGTCCAGTGCTGAAGGGTACACATCGTCGTCTGATATATGATTCGAACCTACGACTTTATGATCGGAAGCCTAACACCCTAACTATAAGTATTTGCTTCTACATGTATACATGCACATAAATATGAATGTATATATGTATTTACTCGATCATACAAAGACCCAAAGAAAATATCATTTCGAGAATTTGGTAGATGGAAACTGTGAAGAAGCTATTTATGAGTGTGTGTGTCTGTGTGTGTGTGTGTGTGTGCATATACGACAGATTTCCGCACAGTCTCCGCGTTTCGAATCTGCTCAGTCATTCGCTAGCCTCGGACTGCAGTAGAGAACACTTTCCCAAGACGACCTGCCTTCGGACTGAACACTAAAGGCTGTGATTGCAAATTGAGCTTAATACATATATAATTATCGATGTTTATGGTCATTTTTGAGACACATCGTTGACAAGATGTTGACGCAAGAAAACACGCAGCCTCCATCAGCAGCTTACGAAAAGCGAAGTATATATATATATATATATAGGTGGTGCTATTAAGTTAGACATGGCCTGGGCCAATAATGGCCGAAACCTATCAAAGTATCAAAGTATATATATATATATATATATATATATATATATATATATATATATATATATATTTATACAGAGAGAGAGAGAGAGAGAGAGGGAGAGAGAGAAAGTGAGAAAGAGAGAGAAAGAGACATATATATACATGCATGGGCGAGGATATAATTCGTGTATATGTTATTCGGCCCTTCACATATCTGAGATGTGACGTTATAACAATTTCACGTACACGTATGCGCACGCACACGTACGCATGAACGAATGCATTATCATCCATACAAATCGCTACACTCACGTGCCACTATGTTCCTAAACACACTCAAATGTAAGCTAAACATGCGTGTGTACGTAAAACACACACACACACATATATACTACATACAAGTGACACAAGCATACATACACATACAGAAATATACACAACTATATTACACACGTATACATGAAAACACATTTTCATGTTACGTGCCCATTCACACAAACACTTGTTGAAAATGCGAATTGAGGCAGAGATAAAATGCCGAATAAATTGATAAAGATGGTTTTATTCTATTAAAATCAAGGAAAAATGCATTCGTTGTATGTTAATTCGACTGTGAAAAGTCTGAGTAACGAGATAACATTATTGTTAAAGATAAAAGACCTTCGATTTTGGCGCCAAGGAACATTAAACCAAACACGGTGAAATGTTACTGAAAATGAAAAGAATTTCTATAATATACACTCACACACATACGCACACACACATTTATATATATATATATATATATACATACGTGTGTGTGTGTGTAAAGGAATATAGGATAGCTGGATAGATAGATAGATAGATAGATAGATAGATAGATAGATAGATAGATAGATAGATAGATAGATAGATAGATAGATTGATAGAAACTGAAAGAAGCCTGCCGTATATATATATATATATATATATATATATATATATATATATATATATGTGTGTTTGTGTGTCTGTGTTTGTCCCCCTAGCATTGCTTGACAACCGATGCTGGTGTGTTTACGTCCCCGTAACTTAGCGGTTCGGCAAAAAGAGACCGATAGAATAAGTACTGGGCTTACAAAGAATAAGTCCCGGGGTTGATTTGCTCGACTAAAGGCGGTGCTCCAGCATGGCCGCAGTCAAATGACTGAAACAAGTAAAAGAGTAAAGAGTAAGAGTATAAATGTGTGTGTGTGTGTGTGCGTGTGTCAAGCAAAACGCTTAGCAGCCTTTCGTCTGTCTTCACATTCTGAGTTCAATTTCCACCGAGGTTGACTTTTCTTGTCATCCTTTCCGGGTCGATAATATAAGTACCAGTCTAGTACTAAGGTCGATGCAATTGACTTGCCCTCTTCTCTGAAATTGCTGGCCTTGTGTCAAAATTTAAAGCCAATCATAATATTTAAAAGCAATAGTAGAACAAAAATAGTGAAATGACACATGATGCATTCTTATTTTGTTGACCAAGTATGGATCAACAACAAACTCACCTCAGCCATAATTGAAATCTGAGTTTCGTTAATTGTATCAAACACACGCACAAACTATTTTCTCCAGTCCCGACCAGTTCTGTTACCATCTCTTTTATAAGCATAAGAATAAAGATTTTCTTTCTAAGTAAGTATCACATCATATCCTTGTGAATGAATGAAAGACAATTCGTGACATTTATGACTCTCCAGTTTTGGAATAAAGTAAAGCTTACTCTCTTGTGGGAATAAAAATCGATTTTCTGATTTTGTTGACCGTGAAAGAATAATCGAAATAGAACAATACTTTTTGAATACACATAAGGGATCAATGACTGAAAAGACTCTGGAATATTATCACCAAATACTATAACAATCCCGAATAGATAAGGACAATGGCGTTCTCTCGCGAATGGATTTTTAATAGGCTAAAGGAAATTAAGCTCAGCACAAACGAGGGTGTCTATTAATGGAAACACACACTGCGAGAAACAGCACCTTAAAATCACACGTACAAGGCTTTCTAAAATAACGACCTACAGTCGTTGAAAATACAAGGATCGTGGTTGCATGATAAGTGGCTTGCTTCCCGACGACAAGGTTCCAGGTTCAGTCCCACTGCTTGGCATCTAGGGATAATGTCTTCTACTATAACCTCGGGCCGACTAAAACTTTGTGAGTGGATTTAGGAGACGGAAACTGATGAAGCCTCTCGTATATGTGTGTGTGCGTTTGTATGTGTGTATGTGCGTGTGTATGTGTGTGTGTCTGCGTGTGTTTTTGTGTCTCTGTGCGTGTCTTTGTGTCTGTGTTTGACCTTCTATCACCACTTGACAACGGGTGTTTGTGTGTTTACGTCCCTATAACTTCCACAAAAGAGGCCAACAGAATAAGTCCTAGGCTTAAAAATTAAGTCCTGAGGTCAACTTTTCGATTATAACCCTTCATGGGAGGAGTGCCCGCATTGCCGCAGTCAAATCATTGAAACAATTAAAATCAAAATAAAAGAATATCAAACAACTAGTCTGATATAAGATGGGGGTGATTAGGGTTAGAATTTCTTTCGTCATAAAGAGGATGAGGTTTGCCAGGGTTTGACAGGGGATAAAGAATAACAACAGAAACCAAATATTTGTATTCTTTGAGATAACATTTTGTACCTCATTACACTTTTTCCACTATTTTCTACTCACTGACGACGTAGACAGATTTGATTTATTTTAGTGGAGGATTAAATAGCATTGCTCACAGAACTAGTGATTGAAGCTTTATCTTGAGTAGCCACCAACAAATTCTGTTTTCCCCCTCCAATTCAGAGCCACACTCTCGATCAGTCAGGATTATTTTCCTGCTGGTTTTCTTATATATCTGCACCTTTTCTTGCGCTTCGACTTTTTAGCACATTATCCTGATTACTATATTTTATTTTCCTTTCCGATGCATAGGAATATAGACGATAGTCATAGCACCAGAAGCAGCAGCAACGGCGGAGTGGAGGCGCAATGGCCCAGTGGTTAGGGCAGCGGACTCGCGGTCGTAAGAACGCGGTTTCGATTCACAGACCGGACATTGTGAGTGTTTATTGAGCAAAAAGGCCTAAGCTCCACGTGGTTCCGACGGGGGGGGGTGAACCTCGGTGCACTCTTTCTCTCACTTTCTCTCACTCTTTCTTCCTACTTCTGTCACAATGCAGAGGGACCATGGTGTAACTCACTATGGTGTGGTATACTTTCAGACCCTAGTCTAGATTGCGAATCCTCTGTACCCCAGGATGTTTCAGCTCGCCACCCGTTAAAAGCCACCGTTTACGGAATGAGGATAACAACGTAGCATTCGCCATACGCATTCTTAGTAGCTTAGAATAGGCTTGAATTAGAGAATATTCTTTGTGGCTAATGGCGTGAGTCCTGATTAGAAGAAGAAGAAGAAGCAACGGCGGTGGCAGCATGATCAGCAGCAGCTGTAGTAGTAGTAGTAGTAGTAGTAGTAGTAGTAGTAGTAGTAGTAGTAATAGCAGCAGTAGCAGCCAGCCGTCACATCACTAGAGGATATGTGTAGGAATGTGATTTTTCTCAGTTCATTTACCAAGCAATGCTTGCTTACAATCGATTTTAACATATTAGAGATAAGTAAGCACAAATTAAATAAGATCTTCGCTGACCGATGATTTAACGACGGACATATGTCTAGATTTCAGTTGGTTTTAATAATCACTTTATTGTTTATTGCGATATTATATATTGTTTATTAGAAAGAGCTTTCTTTTTCTTTCTTTTTATTTTTACCCTAGAGTAAAGTGTCAATTTTCTTATCGACACTAGCCTCTCTTGGCCTTCTTATTGTGTTACCATCTTGCTGATTTATAGCAAATCTCAAATGGAATATTAATGGCAAAGAAAGACTCATAAATAATTTTAATTGACGTTCATTCTGTTCTTTTGCTTATTATTTTTATAATTTCATATTACTTCTTTCGACTTCCGTTGTGGAAAGTATAGATTGGTGTGCTAGGTTAGACGACTTTTCTTTATGCAGTATCATTCAGAAAGCAGTGATCAATATATATGAGATGGCACCCATATAATACATACGCTCTCACACATTTAACACACACACACAAACACATATATATATGTGTGTATGTATGCATGTATGTATGCGTGCGTGTGTTTTGTGTCTATATATACATATATGTGTGTGTTTGTGTATATATCTGCACATACATACATGCCTCTCCCCCATATATATATATATATATATATATATATATATATACATACATACATACACACACATGCATATATAAACACATACATACATATGTTTATGTGTGTATACATATATATATATTACGTACTAGTATTATTCACAGTGAAGCTATATATATATGTACGTGTGTATGTATATATATGTATATATATATATATATATATATATATATATATATATATATATATATATATGTATATATATATATACAGTAACAATATAGGGTGAAATTAATTAATTTGGAATAATCATTAATTACACCAAGTAGATCTCGGCATGTAAAAGCCTCATTCGAAGAAAGTTTAAGTAATACTAAGTAATTAAGGGTTTAGCAACGAATTGCCTCACCACACACCGAATTTAGAAATAGCAGTCAAATAGTTATAGCTATTATTTCTACTAAAATGGAGATCCCAGTAAAAACACAGCACTTGAAAGGCAAACACAGACAGGTAAGAGAGAATGAAATGACGGCAATCTATCATACACTTTTAAGTCACCTACGGACGTACGTTTCGAAATTAAGTTTTAGGAAAGCATAAGAATTAGATAATCATGTCTTACCCAACTTCTTTTCTCATCAGCGTAGGACACTACAATTATGAATAATTGTATATTAAATTTCGAGATACTAGAAGGCATCATCTCAACTCAGTATCAGAGCGAGCTAAAGCCGTTACCAGTATCACCAAATTCAAAGTGTGAATGAAAGTTTGTGTCACCAACCCCTTCCCACCCGCGTGTAGCCAAGACAAGATGCTGTGGTCATTTACTGGGATGAAATATGGTTATCAGTAACAATATAGGGTGAAATTAATTAATTTGGAATAATCATTAATTACACCAAGTAGATCTCGGCATGTAAAAGCCTCATTCGAGGAAAGTTTAAGTAATACTAAGTAATTAAGGGTTTAGCAACGAATTGCCTCACCACACACCGAATTTAGAAATAGCAGTCAAAGAGTTATAGCTATTCTTTCTACTAAAATGTATATATATATACATATATATACATATATATATATACATATATCTTTATACATATATATATATATATACATATATATATACATACATATATTTATACATATATATATGTATATATATATACACATATATATATACGTATATATATATACATACATATATACATATATATATATATATACATATACATATACATATATATATATACATATATATATATATATATATATATACATATATATATATATATTTATATGTATGTATATATATATATATATATATACGTATATATATATGTATATGTATATGTATATATATATATATGTATATATGTATGTATATATATATGTGTATATATATATACATATATATGTATAAATATATGTATGTATATATATATGTATATATATATATGTATATATATATATATATGTATATATATATATGTATATATATATATATATATATATGTATATATATATATATATATATATATATATATATACATACACACGTACATATATATAGCTTCACTGTGAATAATACTAGTACGTAATATATATATGTATACACACTTAAACATATGTATGTATGTGTTTATATATGCATGTGTGTGTATGTATGTATGTATATATATATATATATATATATGGGGGAGAGGCATGTATGTATGTGCAGATATATACACAAACACACACATATATGTATATATAGACACAAAACACACGCACGCATACATACATGCATACATACACACATATATATATATGTGTTTGTGTGTGTGTTAAATGTGTGAGAGCGTATGTATTATATGGGTGCCATCTCATATATAAAGAGAGAGAGAGAGAGAGAAAGCGAGTGAGAGAGGGAGTGAGGAAAGTGGGAGAGAGTGAGAAAAGAGAGAGAACTGAATATTCACATCAATACATTTACTATTCCTACAACCTTTACTGCGTGATATTCCGTTCATATATACGTGTAACAAACAAAAACAACACTTGCAAGAGGGGGACCGGTGTATTTACAAATGATTACTTTTAAACTATATCGGGTATAATCAATGATTTATTAGAATTTTCATCAGATCCTTTGGGAAGGTTTAATACCACAAATCTTACGTAACTTTCAAAGATCACCAACGTATTCCATGGCCAATCGGATGTTTAGACTTTATTTTCTAGGTGTAGGAGTGGCTGTGTGGTAAGTAGCTTGCTTACGAACCACATGGTTCCGGGTTCAGTTCCACTGTGTGGCACCTTGGGCAAGTGTCTTCTACTATAGCCTCGGGCCGACCAAAGCCTTGTGAGTGGATTTGGTAGACGGAAACTGAAAGAAGCCCGTCGTATATATATATATATATATATATATGTATGTGTATATGTTTGTGTATCTGTGTTTGTCCCCCCCCCCAACATCGCTTGACAATCGATGCTGGTATGTTTACGGCCCCGTAACTTTGCGGTTCGGCAAAAGAGACCGATAGAATAAGTACTAGGCTTACAAAGACTAAATCCTGGGGTCGATTTGCTCGACTAAAAGGTGGTGCTCCAGCATGGCCATAGTCAAATGACTGAAACAAGTAAAAGAGTATTCCATGGCCAATCGGATGTTTAGATTTTATTTTCTAATAAGTAAACTAACTCTATTCATCAGATCATTTTAGATACTACAAATGCCAAAAAATATTTAGTCGAGGCAAATGCAACAACACTACTTCAATGTAGATTAACAATATCCCTGATATATCCAACTCCAGATTATCGAGTCCCATATTCCAGAATCCTAATCGTTCAATTCTAATGGTTTTCTCACGAAAGCATAATAAGTAGGAGCAATGGAACATGCAATATATTTATATGCACGGATATCAATATGCAATAACTAAATTAGCGAATTAGTGAATGCAATAACCTAATTATATCTTCTCTTTCTGCATTGTTTATCCACGGACTTATACAGCTATAAATAATAACATATAAATATTAGGCAGAAAAACGCTTTTGGATAGAGACGTCGAACGGTTCCATGGGCAGCCTTTGATTTTTTTCTGCCTAAAATATATTCTCTACCGAATATATACATACTATTATTCATAGCTTTGTATGTATTTCCAGATACAATTTTAAAACAGAATTATTCTAGGTCCTGTCGAAAATTTATAAATTCTTATGACCAACTTAGTAGTTTTATAACAGAACCTCCTGAATTCCTCTTATGAAATATGTAAATATTTTTTCTATAGAACAGAAAATTCGAGTTTGGTTTGATTTTACATCGTATATACTCTGAAATGCAGAAACAGGATTTTTCAGAGAGAACATACTTGCTATAACTCATAGTCTGAAGAGAAATTACTCCGACAAACTGAAAAAGAAACTCTTATCGGCATGTTTAGTGAACTTCACCGAACTGAATATTCATATTTTCCAAAATGCAACGTTAAACTTAGACCCCTGTACAATAGATCCAAGAAAGGAAAATATACAGTATTGGAGACTCCAACCATTCTCTCAGGTTTAAACAACATATCACGGGTATATCCAAACTCGAAACAAGTTGGAAATATATATCAATACTGCCAAACACTACATTACAGAGGTGAATCATTTTCCAAGCTGAATTATATAAATATAGTAACCTATATGAAGTTATATTCACTTGTAACTTTCCTTATAGCTTAATGAAGTAATTAAACAACTTTTGTTAAGTTTATTTCTTTTGAGCACAAATATTTCTTTCTTTTGAGCTTTCTTAAGTCTTCAAGGCAAATTCTGTTAAGGCCAGTTACACTTCCAGGAATAACATTGGATTACATATATTTAATCACAACTAAAACATTATAAACATCACGTAAACAACATAACCGGAGTTCAGCTTCCCCCAAAATGTCCAAGTGTCCTTCAAATAGAAAACAGGAGTCAGAAGAATTGCTATTCAGTGCAGGTATAGGATCGATAGACTATTGATGAAAGCGTGCACTGAGTAACTGAAAAAACCATTTAAATTAAAGTCGTATACTAGACAGATTCATTTAGGCAGAAGAATGTACAACGCTACATCCCTTTCAAAATACATTTGGATCCTCAAAGTCAGAAAAGAAAGCCACTCCATAACAAAAGACATAGAAATAAACGTCTAAAACGATCATGACAGTCATTGCCAACCAATGGCAACTAAAAACATTCACTAAAAAACTTGCAATAAAACAGCAAAAGAATTTCTCTTGACCCTTTCATGCAATGCTATAAGGACTTCAAATCTCGAAATATATTTCTGCAGTTCAGAATTTGAAATAGTAAATTTGATTGATCTACCGTGAATCTCCAAAGTACTAAGACATGAAGCACATGAAAACAGAAAAAAGTTTTCTAAAAGCTTGCAGTTAATTATAAGTCGTTTAGGGATAACTCCGCCCCATAGGGATAACTCCCCCAGACAATTACTGTATGCACTGTGTGACAGTAATTGAACCAATAAATCTAACATGAAAACCAAAATGTTATGACAAACAAATACAGACACACACGAACGTATACACACGAGACATACACATACGTTTATCCGTATATATATATATATATATATATATATATATATATATATATATATATATATATATATATATAATATATATATATATATATATATATATATATATATATATATATATATATATATATATATATATATATGTATATATATATATATATATATATATATATAGTAGAAGAATATACATTTGATACACACATAAAAATACAAATCATATCGATGCAGATACACAGACGTATATCCATACATACCATGCATAGTGATATATATGTATATATACATACGTGCCGTACATATATGCACACATATATAAATACATACATGCGTACGTACATACATACATACAAACATGCATACGTATATACATACATGCATACGAAGCATACACACAACTATTATTGCAAACAGGAGATCATATTGTTTTACAAATGTTCAGACACATGCAATACATTTTAATTACAAACGGTGCGGGTAACACGACAGAGTTAATATAATATTAAAACATAAATATATATAAATGTAAGATTAAAAATAAACAATTACGAACAGAAAACCACCCATAAAACATCACAATAGGTAAAGTTAATTTAGTACGAAATTAATTAAGTCTCTGCTTAGTTTGTTAGATAAATTGATCATCTCAAATGAAGCAAGTTTAATATTTACTTGTAAAAGTTTTTAAACTAAACAAGCATAAAAATACATACAAACATACACTCAAGCAAGCATAGCAAACAGTACATATCTGTGAGTGTGTGTATGTATTTGTGTGTGGGGTATATGTGTACGTGTGCGTACGTATTCTGGAGCACTATCTAGATCTGTGTCTTCATGTTTTTGCATATGCACGTGTGTAAATTATATATATATATATATATATATATATATATATATATATATATATATATATATATATATAGGCGTAGGAGTGGCGGCGTGGTATGTAGCTTGCTAGCAACCACATGGTTCCGGGTTCAGTTCTACTGCATGGCACCTTGGGCAAGTGTCTTCTACTATAGCTTCGGACCAACCTAAGCCTTGTGAGTGGGTTTGGCAGACGGAAACTGAAAGAAGCCCGTCGTATTTATGTATATGTATATATATATATATATATATATATGTGTGTGTGTGTGTGTGTGTGTGTGTGTGTATGTGTGTATGTGTGGTGTGTGTATTGTGTGTGCGTAGTATATGTTTGTGATGCTGGTGTGTTTACGTCTCCGTAACTTAGCAAAAGAGACCGATAGAATAAGTACCAGGCTTACAAAGAATAAGTCCCGGGGTCGATTTGCTTGACTAAAAGGCGGTGTTCCAGCATGGCCACAGTCAAATGACTGAAACGAGTTAAACAGTAAAATAGTAAATGTATACATGTATTTGTATAAATATATATTGATATGTATCTTGTGTCGTAGTGGAGTTATTACTCCAATAATAATAATAATAAACCACGCCAATAATAATAATAATAATAAACCATTCGCTTATGTTGCAAATTGTCTCACAATAATGAAGTGATGTTAAACTAATGAGAGTAATTATCCTCCGAAGACCCAACAAAATTTGTTTCGACACACGAATTCAAATCATGAGTCTTGGAAACCAATTACGATACATATTTCTATTTATATAAATATGATTCTATAACTGTTTAATCATGCACGTGAGATGCGTTTGTTTGTAATTGTAACTTAAATTTCATAAGCACAATTTGAATCTGACATAAAGTGATGCACGGCATTGTAGGGATTAGATATTTTTGATTTTTGAAGATGATACATGGAATACAAGATAAATACCACTCTCTCTCTCTCTCTCTCTCTCTCTCTCTCTCTCTCTACATACACACACACATATATATATATATATATATATATATATATATATATATATATATATATATATATATATATATATATATATATATATATATATATATATATATATATATATATATATACAAAATAAGAAAATGGAGAAACACATCCTAATCAATGATCAGCTACCAGATAATACCCAATCACATAATTTATTAAACCACTACATATGAACATTAAGGTCAAACATAATAATATAGAACAAAACAATGTACATGAAAGAGTACCCACTATTGTATGGGTGTACCTCGTCTAATTTTCATATTTAATTTAGTTTGTTCTTCATAATCTCTGAAGAGGCCTTGGGATATTTATGTAAGTGTCTCATTTATAACTACATATTAACCTATCACACATGGCTAATATGAGCATAATGAGGCACCCATATCTGCATGGCTGAAACAGCTGTAAGATGTAGTTTATATTTATATTTGTATTTATTTATATTCACTTATACATACTGTACTTATTGTATCATATTACTCTTTCATGTACATTGCTTTGTTCTATATTATTATGTTTGACCTTAATGTTCATATGTAGTGGTTTAATAAATTATGTGATTGGGTATTATCTGGTAGTTGATCATTGATTAGGATGTGTTTCTCCATTTTCTTATTTTGTATAATTAATTTGTGTTAAAACATTTTACCTTTGCCCATATAATACAGTAAATGAATTAACTGCATCGCAGTTCTTAACATTTATGTATTAACTTTGTTGGGTGCTTCACTAGCAGTATATTGGATATATGTTATCCCATGGAGGGTTGCACTTGCAACCCCTATCTCAATTTGTGTATATATATATATATATATATATATATTTATATATGTAGATGTATATATATATATTAACTGGTACTCCGCTGGTTACGAAAAGGGTTCTAGTTGATCCGATCAACGGAACAGCGCGCTCATGGTTTTTTTTATCTCATTCTGAAAAAAATTTCCGTTGCTCCAGTCCACTCAGCTAGAAAAATGAGTAATCCTGCGATATACCAGCGTCATGTCCAGTTGGGGAATATATACACCATTGAAACCGAGAAACCGGCCCTATGAGACTAGCGGAAGGAACTTTTTCCTACATATTATAAACAGCTTAAAATTTATAACCATTTGTACATGTGAAAGAGAGGCGTTAGAAATCGCTGCACAATCAATGGCATGAGAAACAGCTGCATGTGATACAATGAAACTGGAGAATCTAGAGAAGATTAATGGTTTAATAATCATTATGCTTGGTCAGAACTCAGCATTCTTCTGCAGCTAATTGAAAATTATTTCAATGCTGTACTAGCGGCATCGTTGAAGCGTACTTCGGCAGTGGGGAAATCGTCTTTGACAAGTTACTCCGGTGAATATAACCCAGGTTTTAACATCATTACTACTTCACTAAATTTAAAATATATGCTCTGGTAGGAAGAGAATCGGAACATGTGTGACTGTAGATGAATGTTATGGATCGAAGCGTATAAATAGATTTTGAAAAGAAGTTTGAGGTTTCGTGATATATTGCAGTAATTAAGATATTTTATAGCATAACTCAAGCTCATATTACGAAACCTTTTATAAATACTTGCGACTAATTCCCATTGCCAATCTCGTATTGGTACTGAGCTAAGATGGCCATATGAAATGGTCGTGTGGTAAGAAAGTGTTGTGAGTGTCACTAACGTTGGAAAGAGTGTGGGGCGCGAAGGTAACAGCATACTCTACTTTCAACTACGATGCAGAAACATGGATTTGTATCTAGATGGACCATGCGCAGCAGGCTTAAGAAGCCAAGCAAAAAGTTATTTGTGAAATAGCAACTGTTTTATATTGGATATAATAAAAAACATGTGAAAGGAGCAGCAAAGAAGGGGTGGCGGAGTTAAGTATCGCTAGTTATATGTAAGACAGAGAGAAAAATTTAGCGAGCTAAGGTATAGACCGATAGACATTAGTTATATCTGTGCGTGTGTTTATGTGTGTGTGTGTGTGTAGTACCGAAAGTGCACGTAGGTCAGGAGTGAAAGAAGGGCACCCTACATAGACAATACAGCTGAATACTCTTATTAATATAGTCTTGTTAAGCTTATCTTTGGTTTCAAAATTCATCTTTGAAAACAGTTATTTAATACATACCTAATTATGGGTCTTTCATCAGTCGCAAATACAACATCGACGTTAACTAGGGATAATGTGATTCAAAGAGACAGTATTGATCAGGGATATTACTCCTGCTATATCTAGGCAAAAATTTCTTATTAAAATGTTGGCGGATAGTAGATGTGTAACTGGGGGATTGTCTAATTGTCTTATGCTTGTTTGTTTATACAGTGTGCACGTGTTTATGATTTAGCTAAAGCTGCTGCCTCAGTACTTTTAGCTCGAGATGCGTCTCCAGGAAAATAAAGGTTTTATGGTCAGCTGCAAATTAGAAAGCCAGTCACATACTTACGAAAGGAAATCATGAAATGTTTTCCATAAAATGGTGTTTTCAACACAGGACAAGCCTAGTAAGCATGCAAGCAAAATCTACGAGATAAACGTTCATTTATGTGGTTTAAATGATTGTGGTAAAAAGGAACCATTCCACTGGTTTTTCCATTTTCTTGGGTTCGCTCTCAACGAATCTTCATTTCAGTTGGTTCATGTGTCTCTTGTATACGCATTTGATAATAATTTACTAAACGCAAGAATGCTTATAGCATAGTCACGTATTTTTTATTGCAGTTGCTCTGGTTGGATCTAGCTTCCGTCCATTTTTATCGATTATCTGGCCCAAGTATTTAATTTTTTTCATGGAAAACTCGCATTCTTCTTCCGTTAACTTGAAACCGTATTTCCTAATCTTCTCGAATACCCTTTTATCGGTTTCAGCATATTGTTCATGCGATTCACTTTTTATTGGGATATCGTCTAAATAGATGATAGCAAAATCACAGCCACCTAGCATTGTATCCATTATTTGCTGAACTATGGAAAGAGCCACTTTTACACCGAAGAGAAACTGCTTAAATTTAAATAGGCCACGGTATTTATTGATGGTTAATAAATGTGAGTGTTCGTCTTCTTCTACTTGGATTTGTAGATATGCTTTCGAGAATTCTAGTTTTGAGAAGACTTTCCCTCCATTCAGTTTTGCAAACACTTCCTCAGGACTCAGCAATGGGTAGTTATGTGAGATTAAGCAATCATTCAAACCTGTTCAAAAACCTGTACAAACTCTTGTTATGTTTTTCTTTCTTACGTAGACTGTAGGTGCTGCCCTGTCTGAGAGGTCCGTCTTCTCGATTATTCCTAGGCTTTCAAGTCTTATAATTTCTTTGTTTACGTGGTCTTTGATTTCGTGCACCAGACCAGTTACTCCGATTAAACATCTGGATATAAATATTTTACTTTGTGCTTCAGTTTTTCAGCCTCATTCGAACCTTCAATTGAACCGACTATATTCACATGCAAAATACGAGCGTATTCCACAATTTGTATAGAAAAATCCACTATGTGCCGAATAGATTACCTGAGTTTTTTTAACACATATTTTTGCCGTTTACAGTTGGTCCCGGGTTGTGACATTACACACAAATTCACCGACAAAATATAAAAATATTTGATCCGTAAAACCATGCTCTACTCTTGTAGATTTAGTAAAATTCGTCTTGCCGATACACTTCCTAGCTTTTTTCGTTCACAACGATAATATCACTTCCAGTGTCCAACTTTTTAATTTTCACATTTACGAATTTTCTATTTGTTAAATTAGCATTTTCTTTTGACGACATACTGTTTATTCTTTTTTCTTTATTCCAACGTTTTGTCATCTTGGTTTTACAGTGCCTTTTTATGAGTCCTATTTTCCACAACAGAAGTATTCGGCTTTGTTAAATGGACGGTTTTTCCCCAGCTGTAGAATTCCATATGCAAAACATTTTTTTTTTCCTGCTTCTTGTATTTTCGTACACACTTGATTTCGGTGCTGTTTATTTTGTACTTGTTTCACTTGGGATCAATCTTCATGTTCAATATTTTCTCTGTGACGTGTCTTAAATCTACTATCCTTTCACACTCTTCTGGCACATGCTGTAAGGTTAAAGCTTACTTTTGTTCCAGATTAGCGAGAATTCTTGTTCTTACTTCTGCGTCTTTCTCTGCTGTTAATCCCTGAGTAAATATCAGGCATTTGAACATATCTGGCGTTAATTCATCCACCTGGGACTTTTCACATTCTCTGTTAAATCTACCAGCATATGCGATGTTCTATTCTAGGTTCAAACATTTTCAACGTGTACTGAACAGCGAGCTGTTCTCACTAAAATCTTAACAATATGTCTATTATAAGTTTAATGTTTATTTCACAAGGTTTTCCCGGGAGTACCTAATTACTGTAAAACTCATGTTCTTCTGCTGCCAGTTTTCCTAAGATAAAACACGTTTTCATATCGTCGTTCAAATCTTTACACCCTTTATTGAAAATCTGTTCGTATCTTCTGTAGTAAACATCGAAGGTAACTCTTTCATCTGGTTGGTGCTTCAACTTATTGAGCTCGCGACATAATCTGGCGAGAACATTTTTGCAGCATTTCCTGACGTCTTACTATTCATCAATTGCAGCTTTTGTAGCTGTATTAGTAATTGTTGTTGCTTCTGCAGTTTTTCTTCTTTCAGTTGTTTTTGAAATTGTTAATTCTGTTGTTGTTGTTGTTGTTGCTTACGTTGTTGTTTTTGACGTTGTAGCTGCTTTCAATGGCTGTTGCTACTGTTTTTGGAACTCTAGTAAACCGGCCAACAACTTTTCCATAATTTTACGATATTTTTCCGTACGGTTCACCCAAAACACAAACGTTTGTAAGTTTGTCAATTCCTTGTCGCCTCTGTTGTAATATTTATTGTCGGATTGTTATAACGTCCCTTCTGGTATAGCAGCATAGTTAGTAAGACAAGTAAGATCACGACTATCTATGACCGTTTAATTCGTACTCTCTTTCTATACTGACTGACGTCACCTTATTTATAGCGACTGTCACATACCACTCGTCACGTGCGAGAGGTGTACTATCATAACTAATATCCCCACAAAATTCTCTGGTTATATACTCTGCCGATATGGACTTTTTCTTTCATCCCTGTTAGGGTCGTTTATATAAATTTTTCTTCAATTACTGGGGTCGATTTTATCGACTAACTCTCTTCATAAAATTTCGGGCCTTGTTACAATATGAGAAGAAATATACCGTAGAAGTCTTGCACGTTCATTTGGCAAAATTTTGTGCGTGTGATGAGCTATCTCGTGACATATTTTACCTTTTTTCTGAGTTCATATTTTTCTGGGATGCTATACGTAAACATTCGTTCAATTGAACATTACCATGTGGTCTTTGTATGGTTTTGCAGGGTTCAGAATTTTGCAAACTTTCGGAACGCATCGCTAGTTTGAGATTAGCTTCTATAACTTCTATTCTCTTGTATGGGAAGCCTTGAGAAAAGATGAGAAAACAAAAAATAAAACATATATACTACGAGCGCTACTCTCTCTTTCTGTACGAACTAGTATAAGACCTAGAACTTTACGAATCAAAGTGACTTTATCTGTAACCATTGAACTTTCCAGAATGTATCGAGCTAAGTGACGGTTCAAAGCCTGGCCAGAATACTAAAACATTGCGAGCTAGACTGTTTAACCTTTGCACTTCTGATATGTCCATCGAGTCTATTCAAAAATATATGTGTGTGTTTATGGGACAGTGTGTATGTATATAGATATGTGTTTACGTGTATATATAAATGTATATATATATATATATATATATATATATATATATATATATATATATATATATATATATATATAAGTAATATATGTATATATTCATATATATATATATATATATATATATATATATATATATTTTTTGTTGGCATCCTTTTTGTCTCGGGAGACAATGGAGTTGCATAAAGTAGTCTAGTCCGGCTTTTATATTTCATGTTCTGATACATTTTCTGCTGTGGCTGTGTAGTCCTATCCTGGACAAACGCTACCTCTGGCAGGTACCGCAAATGTAGCGAAGACTGTTCCTGGCTGGTTGTAATGCCATAGTTTCTTGTTGACGTCTCTTCTTTTCTTTCCATTTCTCCTCTCTCTCTCTGTCACTCCTTTGTATTCCCTCTTTTACGGTACGTCGCCATTCTCCACGGTTGCCGGCAACTGCCTCCCAACCGCTAATATTGATGTTGCAGGCCTTCATGTCCCTTTTGCAAACATCCTCACACAAAGACGTATGAGATGGCTTGGGCATGTTAGCCGTATGAAAGATGGCAGTATCCCCAAGGACATACTCTGCGGAGAGCTTTCCAGGAGTACTAGGTCTGTGGGTAGACCGATCTTACGTTACAAGGATGTTTGCAAAAGGGACATGAAGGCCTACAACATCAATATATATATATATATATATATATATATATATATATATATATATATATATATATATATATATATAATTAAAAATGAGGGTGTCTAAAAGACACCAACATGCCGAAATAGCAGTCGAAACACTGACTATAGTACCACGTTAAATGTTCATATCGCACCATGAGGTAAAGCGGAGGGACAAAACATACAAGCAAAAATTATTGAATAATTCAAGATCCAAGGATTTCTGGTTATGGTGCGATATGAACATTTAACGTGGTACTATAGTCAGTGTTTCGACTGCTATTTCGGCATGTTGGTGTCTTTTAGACACCCTCATTTTTAATTGTTAAAAATTTTTTTACCTTTGTAAGGTATTTCTTTCATGCTGGCCACTTGATAATTTCGACACTTAAATATCGATATTATCCTCATATATATATATATATATATATATATATATATATATATATATATACATATATATATAAATATATGAATATATATATATATGTGTGTATATATATTCATATATATATATGTATATGTATATGTATGTATATATATATATATATATATATATATATATATATATATAAATATATATATATATATATATATATATATATATATATATGTACATGTATATTATTATGAACTCACCTGTCGTTATCGCTTGACCTCTTTGCAGTGACACAGATAGGGAAAATGTTATGTACCGATGTTTTTGCTGAAATGATTTGTAAAATCGCAGGGAGGTTAACAAAATCAATTATATAACCGTGCATCATAAGATTTACAGCTATATTACTGGATTAAGTGCATTAACCGCCCATATAAAAGTGGTAGTCTTTGTCATTAACATAGGGCACCTAGCATGTATATGTAAGTATATGTAAGTGTGCATGAGTGTCCGTGTGTGTGTGCCCACGCGTGTGTGCGTGTGCCCGCACGCGTGTGTGTGTATTCCTCAACTGCCATCTCTGAAGAACGCTGGGATATATAATCGGAGTGTTATCTAACACTCCGTTGAACAGCTAGTGTGAAACCGATTGGTATGATTGGCCGTTATGGATATAGAGCGCTGTATACTTCGACTGATATAAAAATATGCATGTATAAATATATGTATGCATACATGTATGTATGCATGCATGTATGTATGTATGTATATGTGTATGTATGTAACCATGTATGTTTTATGTATGTATGTGTAAATGTATATAAGGTAAAAATAAAGGTCGTTACATATTCCTTTATCCTAGTAAATTCTCTTTACAATTGCTTCCGACAGTCATTATATGTTCGTTCATTGAGTAATTGAGCAAATATTGAATTACCTTAAAGAAATAATGGTATCGAGTCGAATGTTCTTATCAAAAACGAAGATAAATGTATGATACTGGCATTGATATATATATATATATATATATATATGTATGCATTTAAATACATACATATGTGTGTGTGTATGTGTGTGTGTACGTGCGTGCGTTTATGTGTGTATATGCAAACATGTATAAACATATACTTATAGACACTTATAGACAGAGAGGCACTTGTCTTATCGAGCTGAGAACATATTCGCTGCGGATTACTCCGCCTCCCCGCCACCTGCCGAACTCCAAGTCTTCTGTAACTGCATCCATTAACTATTTTTTCCACCACTGGAAACTGAACATCTGATGTATCGTGTTCTTCAGTGTATGAGGGTCGGAATTGATCTCCCATTTTCCTTAGAGAAATCTTTTTAAAATCCATCAATGTTCATATCAATCTTTCTGTCTACTTCTGATACTACAGTTTAACTATGGTATAGCAAACAATAACACGCGTGCAACAACCAGTAATCATAAAAAAAAAACATCTTGGTTTTTTTTTCCTATCTTTAAAAAATAGTAACATCGTACAAATCCGAATTTGAAAACATGATTTATTAGGTAAATATGACAACGCAATGAGGTGTAGAGGAGGACATGAGAATTTACAACTTGCTTGCATTTTACAGAATAATTAACGATAGAATTGAAGTTATTCCAACTGGGATTCAAAACTAGGACACGGTTTGCTATTTTCCATGACTTCCCTGAAAAAAGAAAAAAGAAAAATACGCTGCGTTAAACAGGAGTTTGTAAACATGCCAAATCCTTTGCTTTCTAAATCGCTTTAAGAATATTGGTTCAAGCTATTTCCATTCCGTGTAATAAAATCCGAAACTGTTCACTTCACTAGTTTCTGTCATTGGGAGTTTGACAAATTGAATAATGTGCCTCTTATTTTACCGTTCATCACTTGAATTGTTTTTTTACCCTATGTATGTGTGTATGTGTGTGTGTGTGTGTAATTACATCTACATACATATATATATATATATATATACATACACACACACACATATATATATATAGATAGATAGATAGATAGATAGATATATAGATGTATATATATATATATATATATATATATATATATATACATTACATATATATATATATATATATATATATATATATATATATAGAGAGAGAGAGAGAGAGAGAGAGAGAGAGAGAGAGAGAGAGATAGGCATTTACATATACATATACATACTCACGTCTGTGTTTGTGTGTGTGTGTGTGGTGTGCATGTGAATTAGTATAGGTGTGCATAACTGCATTATTTTCTGAATTTTCCTTTATAAATATACCAGTATAATCGTTCAAGCATAGGATAACTTGAAAACCTTTTGCAAATTCATACGTATAGATACGAATATCATCGCTAAAATACATTTAAAAAAAACTCCATATGCTTCTCATCGAACACGATAAAACACATTTCATACTGTTCAGTATTGAAATAACTAAAAAAAAGGTATATAGACGCACTCATTCAAACATTTATATGCACACGTATGTCACCATACATAACGTAAAAGTCAATAAACATCACTCTATATTCAAACGTATGACAGATATATATGCATGATTCACAAATGTATATTCTAAGAATTCGCTTGCATTGGGAGTTTAGGAATTAGCTTTTATTGCTTATTTATAACTACGTTGTATAAGCATTTCTGAAGTGTTTTATGAAAAAGTTTAACTCTATTTTTATCCATTGTTTAAATTATTAACTCGTAGTTTAGTATATTTCGATAAAGCTAATATTTGGAAACGATAGCGTTATATGTATGCCATATACATGTAAGCTATATTGCGGTATTTATAAATATTTTCAAAGATATATATTTCTTTACTACTCACAAGGAGCTAAACACAGAGGGGACAAACAAGGACCGACAAACGGATTAAGTCGATTACATCGACCCCAGTGCGTAACTGGTACTTAATTTATCGACCCCGAAAGGATGAAAGGCAAAGTCGACCCCGGCGGAATTGGAACTCGGAACGTAACGACAGATGAAATACGGCTACGCATTTCGCCCGGCGCGCTAACGTTTCTGCCAGCTCACCGCCTTCAAAGGTAAGATATATATGACATAAAGTTGGTGAATTCGTAACGTTTTATTTTGTGTTAAATAATGTATTTCTGTCAAATGATCCAACAGAGTTTGGTTTTTTTTTCCGTTCGGATTAAATTTGAATAATATATAATGCAAAGCTTGGGAGGTCAGATTTAGTATTGCCTGTAATGACACGTAATAGTATAGTGCGCAGTGATGCGCATTCGTGTTGCAGGCATTTCTCTCTTTTACTCTTTTACTTGTTTCAGTCATTTAACTGCGGCCATGCTGGAGCACCGCCTTTAGTCGCGCAAATCGACGCCGGGACTTATTCTTTTTTGTAAGCCAAGTACTTAATTTATCGGTCTGTTTTGCCGAACCGCTAGGTTACGGGGACGTAAACACACCAGCATCGGTTGTCAAAGTAATGCTAGGGGGACAAACACAGACACACACACACACACATACATATATATATATATATATACATATATACGACAGGCTTCTTTCAGTTTCCGTCTACCAAATCCACTCGCAAGGCATTGGTCGGCCCGGGGCTATAGCAGAAGACACTTGCCCAAGATGCCACGCAGTGGGACTGAACCCGGAACGATGTGGTTGGTTAGCAAGCTACTTACCACACAGCCACTCCTGCGCCTATATATATATATTTAACACACTCACACACACACACACACACATATATATATATATGTATTTCACGTTCTGTCTCCAAAGTATATTCACAAGGCTTTGGTTACACAGAGGTTATAGTAAGGGACGTTTGCCCAAGGGTACCACCCAAAGGGACTGAACCTGTTCAGACTGTACCATGTGGTTCGGTAACAAACATTTTACCACACAACCACTCATAATCCCTTATACAGACACACACACACACAATGGTGCAAGTAAACATATAAAGCTCCTTAGGTGTGATGTACAGAATATATATATATATTATATTAAATTAGAGATAAAACCACTATTAGGCAAATCAAACAGTGAAAATCATAGGCCAATACATAGAAATAAAATTAATTAAACAAATATAAAATATAAAATACAAAAAATATAAAATTAAAATTAAAATATTTAAATTAAAGTTAAAATTTTAAAAATTATTTAAATAATTTAAACTTATAAATATTAATTATATATATATATTTATTATTATTATTTTATTTTATTTTATTTATATATTTTTTATTATTATTATTTTTATTACTATTTTTTTTTTATTATATAATTATCAAAAAGTATAAAAAGTTTAAAGAGTAAAACTATATATATATATATACTTACTCATATTGCATAGATTCAAATAATTTGAGAGGAGAAGGTATGGTGTCACAAGTTCTCGGAATTACTTCATAATGTTGGCAGGCAGAGGTAGTTTAACCACATATTTGCTATCAATGATGGATCAAACACACATTGGTAAAAATCGAACCTCTTTCTTCAGGTTGGAGAGATCAGCGCTACAAAGTGTTTTCTATGTATATATTTTCTTGACATCACCCGTTAACTCTCTAACTCTCTTTATTTGTGGAGACACACACACACACACACACACACACACATATATATATATATATATATATATATATATATATATATATATATATATATATATATATATATATATATATATATTATACAGAGTAACAAGTAAGATACTTTCAGTACCACTTATAGACGCCTTGAACCGAACTGAATAATGCCATAAATTCTCATAGAAATCGTTCGCCAGAAACTTTACAGAAGCGCGCCTTGTGTGTGAAGTGGGGTGGATATCGATACGAGTGCCAGCAACAAATTAATTGCGTTCTTCTGTTCCAAATTACAAAATCCTGTTATACAATATCATCCATTTCCGAGTGATAATGATCGCACTTCCAGTGCTAATAACATAGTGGAAAGCTTGTTCTATAATTAACCAATGGAGTGCTTAATGGTTATTACATTTGTATAAAGTAGTAGTCAGGTGTCTTTTACTTTGCCTGAATGTATATACGCATTCCGAGAATTTGTTTTTTGTTTACAGAATTTTTAGTAAACTTTAAGCAGTATCTTTGTTTACTATTATTTCCAATAGTGAAATACCTTATTGCGATAAATTACTGCCTCAGAAATACATATATATCGTAGAGAAGATGGGCACAATATTGAACAGAAGAGTTCTGCGTTTTTTGACTGAAATAAAGCCTACGTTAAATAAGAGAAAGGAATAATTCACTGCAACTAAAACTAAGAAAAAATACAGTCGCGTGAGATTATGTGGTAGTCTTGCTCATTTTAAATGCTTAATGAAATGCTTTTGATCTTAAATCAATGAGGTTTGACTTGAGACGAAGCAGCAATAATAATAGAATTAACAAGACATTATGACCACCGACAGCCCAAGCAAATCCTCCAGCATCAACATCATCGCTATCAGCATTACCAACACTAAAACTAAGGGAATCCACTCCAACACCCAACCACCCAACCAATCTTTGAATAAACAACTACAGACAACGATGATAGTATTAACATTAGGGCAATGTCTGTAGACAGTCATATCTTTGGATTTCATAGGGTTTTATTCCTCAAAATAAAAATGAAGACTTGCAAGCTGCACTTGGTCCTTGAAATTGGTCAGCTAAGAGGAGTCATAGAATACATTGTCCAACCTCACACATCCTTCATTTCGTTTTGTTGTGTGCATTCTTACATCCATAGGAATACGACAAGGTTTTGCTTGCACAAAATACTTCTCTTATTTTGTGTTTTTTTTTATAAAATACATATCTCATGTGAATAATTGTTGACTGCAACACTGTTGGACTTGCCTGCATTTCAAGATATCAGAAAAAAACATCGTCGAGTGGACCTGAAGTAGTCGTGCGGAAGGGATTTGGAAACGTGTTACACTGGATATTACCCTTGATATCCATTAATTCGTTAATGCGGGGGAAAGAACAGTAAAACGTTAAAGCTTCAGACGTCTATATGGGAAACGATACATGATAACAGAGTTAAAATTAAGTGAAGTACCACATTTTGTCATACATCTAGTGTAAAGGTTAAAATGGAACGCATCTTAGATACATTGGTCGAGGAGGTGATTCTAAGCACTAAGTCAATAAGCGCGATGGTACTTAGAAATACAAAGCCAAAAATTTGTATGACGTTTGGTAGAAAAATTATAATGTAAAACTGTTTACGGGAAATCATTTAGGGATAGTAATAGCTGGTTTGAAATGCTTAAGTGTTGCTTGAATTTGCACTCCACAAAAATCACCAGTCAATCTGTCGGTACTAATACATAGTCTGCTATTAACTATCCCGAGCATCCGAAAAGTTATTGCCGAAAGGAGGTTACAGCCCGGACCAAGTATACAGTAAAACTTCACTTTTGTTGAAGTTCATTACCTGCTACTATTTTTATTTCTCGAGAAAGAAAATGAACACCAGGAATTAAATCATTGAAAAATTATAAGATACTGCTGGAAGAAAAGGGTTGTGTTGATATTACATTAAAGTATTTTGTGGAGTGATGCATATGTAGGGTCTCGTGTATTATAGTAACTATTCTTTTGAAACACGTTACGGGATTAACTTGTGTCATTGCTGTATCATATTCCGTTTTGTATTATTTTAATGTTTCATCGCCAGATTTCTTTATTTTTGGCAAGATATCCGCACTAGTACTTTTGTTGATCGAATTTTTCTCCATAGTTTATACACACGTGTATGGATATATATATACAAGAACCGTTACTGGCAGAACCGTTAGCACGCCGGGCGAAATGCGTAGCCCGTATTTCGTCTACCGTTACGTTCCGAGTTCAAATTCCGCCGAGGTCGAATTTGCCTTTCATCCTTTCGGGGTCGATAAATTAAGTACCAGTTACGCACTGGTGTCGATATAATCAACTTAAATTCGTTTGTCTGTCCTTGTTTGTCCCCTCTATATTTAGCCCCATGTGGGTAGTAACGAAACATATATACCGATGTAAAATTATACACACATACGTATATGACTGCGTGTTTGTATCTCGTATATTTGTATATTTGTATGTATATATATGTGTGTGTGTGTGTGTGTGTATGTGTGTGTGTGTTCTAGTGTATGCATATATATATATATATATATATATATATATATATATATATATATATATATATCTGTTTGTGTGTATGTGTGTGTGTGTGTGTATAAGCGCTACGTTTTTGAAAGTGTATCACTGTGCGAAGGTATGTGCATAAACATTACACTGGTTTGAATCGATGTATACTTACTGGTCTATTATGTTGAATTAATTAGGTGTACATACGTCATTTTACATAATTAGTATTCGTAGCTGCATCTGTCCCTTCATTGTCCGTTGTGTTATAGATCAAACAACTGTTAATGTTCCTAATCTGTTCTCATACTATAAAATTATATTTTGAAATTGACCATATGATTGAACGGGGTTTTTTTTTAAAAAGAACACACAGAAATTTTGAAATGATTTTCTTATGGAAATGTTAGAAATTAGAAGTATACAACCTAAAGAAGCCCAGCTAATAAAGTCACTGTTACTAATGGCATAAATAAATCCGATTCACGAATTCGTGACAGTTTAAGAGGGTGCTTGGTCGGTGTGTAAATCTCTAGCTCCGGATTAAAATTACACCGGCTTATATTTCATTTTCTTTCCAAACAGATGTTTTATAAGAAGCTCCTTGCTCAATGTTGGTTAAATTCTACAGATATACTGAAGTCTCTCACAAATACGATGCATTATATATGCAAATGGGTCAATTCAATTTACTTAAACACTTAGTGGTTTTAGAAGCAATCCCCCATGAACAATTAAAGAATTAATGGCTGATGAAATCCCAACGCAACTCTGAATCTAGTCTGGCTATATTTCAATCGTAATTCTATAATTTACATTAAGGTTAAATGCCGATTATATTAGTAGGGGCATCATTTCTATTAATTCAATATATAATACTAAGGATATCGCCAAGATATTCTGTAGAGGTAAAATTATTCTACAGTCAGACATCATCTCTTCAGCCCTCATCAATTCAGCCCCAATAGTCAAAGGTTGTTTGTAGTCAGAATTCCTTATGCAATGAAATTAGTTCTTAATAATTAAACGAAAACATCTAAATGTTACTCATCACGCCCAGTTTGGAGTTCGAAGATATTTTTTATCATACTTATGCCCCATTTCATTTATGCCCATATTTGTATATAACTTTGAAGAATTTAATATAACTTCCATGATAATCCTTTGTGCCATAAGCATATAGCCTGACATTTTGCGGGAAGAGGACTACTCGATCACGCCGATCCCAGTGCTGAACTGGTACTTTATTTCATCGACCCCAAAAGTGTAACAATCAAAGTCGACATCGGCGGAATTTGAACTCAGAACGTAAAACTAGATGGAATGCCGAAATGCCGCTAAGAATTTTTTTTCTACCGTAACAACTCGCCACCTTACTACTACTACATAAAACTACTACTACTACTATTACTACTACTACTTCTACTTCTACTATAACTACTACTACTACTAATAATAATAATAATAATAATAATAACAACAACAACAGCAACAATAATAATAATAATATTAATAATAATAATAATAATAATAATAATAATAATGATAACAATAATAATAATAATAATAATGATAATAATAATAATAATAATGATAATAATAATAATAATAATAATAATAATAATGATAATAATGATAATAGTAATAATAATAATAATAATAATAATAATAATAATAATAATAATAACAATAATGGTGTTAGCTATAAATTCCTTAGCAGTTCCAGTTGTTACTTATAGCTACAATGTGTTGAACTGGAATATGAGTGAAGTAAAGAATATAGATAGAAAAATACGCAAGCTGCTGAGTTGTAATAGGATGCACCACCCAAAGGCAGACGTAGATCGCCTTTACCTTCCCAGAGCCCAAGGAGGTCGAGGCCTGATCCAATTTGAAATAGCTTACAAAACAACCACAATTGGACTGGCCAAATATCTCGAAATATCGAATGACTGGATGCTAAAGCTCGTGGAAAATCACGAGAGACGAAAGAAGCTTCATTCTATCATCAAGGAAAGCAAAATATTTGCTATTGATCTCGTGCAGGATACCCAAACTGAACAACCCGAGGGAAGTACGGCAACTATTGTTGCAAAGAAGGTGAAAATGATGGCAATGAAAAAAGCGCACGAGCAATTGGCTGATAGGTGGGAGGAGAAACCTCTGCACGGCAAATATGTGACCCGCAGCAAACAAGCTGATGTTGACCAGAAGCAAACCCATCAGTGGCTGCGGAGCTCAGGGCTAAAAGCAGAGAGCGAAGGTTTCATCCTGGCTGCTCAAGACCAAAGCCTATTAACCCGGAACTACCAGGCCAATGTGATGAAAAATGGAGCAGACCCAAAATGCCGATTCTGCAACGACATGATTGAAACAGTGGACCACCTAATCTCTGGATGTAAAGTCTTAGCACCAGTGGAGTATAAATTAAGACATGACAGAGTTGGCCAATATCTCCACTGGCTAATAAGTCGGCATTACAATATCAAAACTGCCGACAAGTGGTATAATCACCACCCTGAGGCTGTAACTGAAGGAGAAAATGTAACCATTCTGTGGGACTTTCCAGTACATACAGACCGAACCATCAAGGCCAATAAACCAGATATTGTTGTGAAAGACCAAAACAATAAAGTTTGCTTATTGATCGACATGAGCATCCCCTGTGATCATAATATCTCAGCGAAAGAGTTTGACAAGCTCAGAAAATATAAAGACCTACTCATTGAAATTGAGAAAATGTGGCATCTCAAGGCGGTTACAATACCAGTGATCGTAGGAGCACTAGGAATGATCAAGAAGGGAACCGAAAATTATATGAGAATGATCCCTGGCTTACCATCCCTGCAAGAAGTGCAAAAGATTGTCTTAACTGGTACATCACACGTATTGAGAAGAGCATTGTCGATGTGAGAACTGTTGCTGCTCATGTATTTTAATTTAACTTTAAAAAAAAAATTAACGAACTACTGAGTTTGGTTTAATGGCCTACCAATATACACTATGAGTTTCTTTGCCCTAGGAGTCGGGAAGACACTCGGCAAGAAATGGAAGAAAATTTGAAAGAAGAAAAAAAAAAGTAATAATAATAATAATAATAAAAATTACAATGATAATAATAATAACAATAATAATAATAATAATGGTGTTGTGCCTGAAGAATTCATCAAAAGGAAATGTTGCTCACCGTTACAGACAAATATCCTGCCTCCCATTAATGTGGAAGTTACTGTCATGAGGAATTGCAGAAGCACTGAATAAATCTCTTGATGGGAACGATATATTACCACTGGAACAAAAAGAGATGCAGGGGTACCAAAGATCAACTACTGAAAGACAAAATGGTAATTCAATATTGTAAACGAAGGAGAACAAATCTGGGAGTGGCCTGAATTGAATATCGCAAAGCTTACAAAATGATTCCACATTCATGGATCATCAAGTGCTTAGATGCTTGGAATTGCGAGAATGATCCACTGAGAACTCTGTGGAAATCACGGCCTAAAAGGGAAAAGACGTGGTATGAATAAACCCCCGAAGGTGTCACCGAAAATGAGAACTGTAAAATCCTGTAGGATGTAATGATCCAGTGCGATCACCTGACAAGACATAAGAAACCTGACGTTGTTGTGGTGAATAAAAAAAGAAAGAATATGTATAATTATCAACATAGCATGCCCCGGAGACAACAGTATCAATGTGAAAGAAGAGGTAAAATAAACCACAACGATTTAAAGTGGGAAATACGAAGATTGTGGTCAATGAAGAGAGTAGAAGTGGTGCCAATAGTAATTAGTGGACTTGACAGTATCAGCACTCAAATAACAAAATGGCTGAAAAAGATCGGTGCAAACGTGAAGGCACAAAACCTACAAAAATCAGCATTGCTTGGAGCTGCAAGATTTCTTCGCAGGGTTCTTGAAGCACGACCAGTAAACAGGTGTCTCCTTAGTCTGCTGGCTGTGGACAGCTGACACTTTCCATCATACCCAGCAAAATAAGCTGTGAGTTTTCATATAATAATGATAACATTAATGATGATGATGATGATGATGATACTAAAAGCTGTAAAACAACTGAAATTCAAACAAAAACTGAAACAGCATGACAAAAAGATGACAAGGGTTTTTAATTGCAGCACAAGATCAAAGCCTACCCTCCAGAAATTACCAACGGACAAAAGATGGTATAGGTACACTTCCGAAAAGATCACAGAAAATGAGAAAGCAGACATGCTGCGGGATATGCCAATAGACACAGAGAAATTAATGCCGATAGGCCAGATATAATTATGAAAGATCATCAAGAAAAGATATTGCTTTTTAATCGATGTATTAATACCAACATATGACAATGTTTCTCTAAAAGAAACGGAAATACTTTCAAAATATAAATATTTGGAAATAGAAGTAACTCGAATGTGGAATCTAAAAACACTTCCTATCATAGTAGGTGCATTAGGTATAAAAAAAAGTATTCAGAAAAACACATAACAAAAACACCGGGACTTACAAGTATATATAACATACAAAAAATATCACTAATAGAAACCTCACTCATCCTACGTAAAGCACTTTCAATACAGTGAAAAGAAGAGAACCTCAACAAATCGCAGTACATACCGAAGTCACTCAAAACTGTGCTCGGTATTGCAGTGAAAGTACGTGATAAAAGTAAGACTACTAAATAATAATAATAATGCTGATGATGATAATAATAATAATAATAATAATAATAATAATAATAATAATAATAATAATAATAATAATAATAACGATAATAATAATAATAATAATAATGCTAATAATAATAGTAATAATAATAATAATAATAATAATAATAATAATAATGATGATGATGATGATGATAATAATAATAGGCTATGATGCATGTACCTAATATACCATATAATATGGCTATGATGCATGTACCTAATGTACCCTTATCAAACTGGTAGGCATGATGGGTATACTGGACATCGTATATTTTACCCAAGTGTCGCTTTGATGACATGCACTGCTCTCTCACTCAGTAGTAGTAGTAGTAGTAGTAGTAGTAGTAGTAGTAGTAGTAGTAGTAGTAAAATTTGGGCAAAAGAAAAAACACACTAAGAAAAGACCTCTTGGATTGATAGAATATCTACAGACTTAGACTCCTTAAAGGAGCAAAAGTTGGAGGGTGTCAAGGTAGAAGATATAAGATCTGCTCTCGGGAGGTCAAGCAAATGGAAGTCTCCAGGAAAGGATAAAATTCCTAACTTCTCGTTGAATGCCTTCCCAGACACCCATGAACTGCTAACAAAATTTTACAACGATGTTTTGCAACATCTTAGTACGATTCTCTCTTAGCTAGTTAATGGTTTAACATTCCTGCTTGCAAAGAGTGAAGAAACAAATGAACCAAAAAAATTATAGACCCATAACCTGCTTAACAACTATGTATAAAACATCTGTCCTGACTGAATATACCTATAGTTTTCTAATAGAAAGTAGCATATTCCCTAACGAACAAAAAGGATGTAAACGTGGATCCTATGGTTGTAAAGATCTGCTACTCATCAATAACATGATCTTAGAAGATTGTCACAAACGACATAAAAACTTGTCAATAGCTTGGATAGACTATAAAAAGGCTTTTGCTAGCCTACCACATAGCTGGATTAAGAAATGCCTGGAAATGTATAAAATAGCTCCTATTCTGCGAAACATTTTGTCTAAGTATGAGATCATGGAGAACCACACTGACTCTGAACAGTGACAATGAATCTCTAAATGCTGGAGATGTAAGGATTTCATGCGGCATTTTCCAGGGGGTGACTCACTATCACAACTCCTCTTTTGTTTAGCCTTAATACCTCTCTCAAAATTGCTCAATGATGCACAGTACCGTTATCAAATGTTTGATAAAAATATAAATCATCTCATTTACATGGATGATTTAAAGCTATTTGCAAAAAATTACCAACAACTCAAGGGCTTACTAGAGATTTTTAAACAATTCAATGATGACATCAGGATGCAATTTGGCCTCGATAAATGTGCAAAAGCTACCTTAATCAAATGAAAAATGATAGAAACACCTAACGTTAACCTTGACTAACAGTATGTCATAAAAGAGTTAGAACCAGCGGAGAGCTACAAGTAACTAGGGGTAATTGAAGGGCAGGAATAAAACATTCAGTGATGAGGGAAAGGGTCAGGAGAGAATGTTATCGCTGGGTGAGAGAAAAACTGAAGACAGAGCTGAATGCAAGAAACAGGATCGAAGCGATCAATGCTTTAGCCATACCAGTTGTGATTTAGTTTCAATATCATTATTTGGTCAATTACTGAAATATGTAATCTTGACAAAAATACGAAAACTGTTGACAATGCATAGAATGCACCACCCTAAGGCAGATGTAGAACGACTTTATCTGCCAAGAAAAGAGGGAGGCCGTGGACTTTTACAACTGGTAATAACAATGAAGATTGCTACAATTCGCCTAGACACCTACCTGAAAAACTCTGAGGACTGGATGTTAAAACTTGTCTCAAAACATGAAAACAAGAAAGCATCATACTCAGTAACAAAACAGGCAAAGGAATATCTAAGTGAATTCCGAATACAACAAATTCCAGAATTAGAAGTACTAGAAACAAGCGCAGAAAAAGCTAAGCACATGAAAACCCGTGCTAATACTGCGGCCATGTGCAGTCTTCGTGCGCCTACTGAGTATCGAAACAGGCATGATAGAACTACTCAATATATTCACTAGGTAATTTGAAAAAACTTGGATTTGCCCCATGATTAAAACTAGTGGGAATACAAACCACCCCCAATGCTGAAAAATATCACATCTCACTCCTCTGGAACTTCATTCAAACTGACAGAAAGATAGATGCAAATAGGCCAGGCATCATATTGAAAGACTTCAGACAAAAATCATGCCTCCTCATTGATATGACTGTCCCAATCGATATAGACGTATCTGCCGAGACCTACCAAAAGCTGAGCAAGTATAAATATCTTGAAATAGAAATTAAGAAAATGTGGAACCTGAAGACTAAAACAATACTTGTGTGTCATAGGTTCCCTAGTAATGATGGCAAAAGGGGCTGATTATTACCTAGCTCAGATACCAGCAAACCCCAAAATGGCAGAAATTCAAACGATAGTCTTCATGGGAACTTCCCATCTCCTACGTAAAATACTGTCTATGTAATCTCAAATTTTAAAACAAACATATACTTTTCTTATGGTTTCTTAAACATTCTCTAGAACAATACAATGTACAAAACCAAATATATAACACACTAGACATAACTCCAACATGAAGTAACTTGTTGTCTCTTGAGATCTCTGGGTGAGACTTGGAACCAACATTTACCAATTAAAATTAATGCCAGCTGAACAAATACGGTTGTTAATCCTTTCAACAGTTGTCACATTGTGGATGTTCCCTGGGTAACGGTTGAACGGCCCGAGAGGGTGTCTATTTCAAATTGCTATGTGATAATTAACAGAAAGCAATTAGCAAAAACCGTGGTATATAAAACGAACTTTTAGTTGTTTACGACTGACAATTGTGGCTTTGAATGTGCATCCATGTATGCATACATACATGGGTGTAAGAACACTGTTTTGACAATTGCCTCCAAGAGTAGGGTTGGAGAGGTAGGGAGAACGAGAGAGGGAATTGCGCACACGTGCTGAAACTGACAGGCGTTAAAGTGTATTCATGAAAGAGGTGAATGGAGGCAGAATGTTTTTAATTGTTTTGATGTACTGCACACAGATACGTACATACATACACGTGAAGCGGTAGCACATACGCATAAAATTGTCCCAACACATTTATACATATACACATAGACGAATACACTTATATGTAATTACTCTCACACACACACATACAGACACACACACACACAGCCTATTCTCATGAGTTTCGAAAAGTTCACATGCCTTTTCTCTATCCAGAGTAAAACGGTTCTTATTCTATTGATATGCCAACGAAAGCAACTCTCACTTAAACGTTCCATTGTGACGACATGTTTAATTTGAATATCACGTTTCACGCTTTTGTACGTATGCACAGAATTGGTGAATTCTTGAATCTAGTTTCTAAAGAATCTATCGAATTGTAAAAGCAAAAGTTAAATAGAACGAAAGAATTTTATTTCATTTCTGAGTTCATTTAAAGAATCTCTGCTTTGTTCAAATATGACAGCTTAATTCAACCACTGAGCTAATTGCGTCATTCTAGCCCCGGCAGCGAAGCAGAGTCGAAAGTGAAACAACGATAGCAGTCACTATAACGGCAACGACGGCGAGAATAAGAGCGACAACAAAAACAAGAACAATTACAATAACAAGAACACCAACAACAATAACGATTACGAAGACAACGTTGCTTAGGCTTCAAAGTGTAACACAAAATATCGATTCATATTTTGAAACCTACATGTAACAACGCCGAGGCAAGAGAACAAGCACAGAAAATAGATCGATGAAAACTTCTTCGTCATCACACGTAACACGATTAGCGGGGATAAAACTCACACACATTATATACATATATATATATACGTATATATTATATAATAGACCAACATTATAGAGGCTGCCAATAAGGCTGACGACAAGAAACAAGGCTCAATCCAGGTCACACGCCACATTTAGTGCTAACTATCTATCTTTCTATCTACCTACCGAACTAGCTAACTATGCACCTATCAATCCCTCTACCCATCTATATAGATAGCTGCCTATCTGTCTGTCTGTTTATCTATCTATGTACACACATACCATGTTGAACCGTTAACGTCTACATTTTTTTTCACTCTCCGTATTTTTTTCATTCTCTCTCCGTTTTATTCCGCTTAATCCTTTCTGTAAAGAGCGTAGGCTCGAAACGTAAAAGAGTTATTCATTTTCTTCGAGCGTTAAACTAATACACCTGCTTGTTGTTCCTACACCTGTCTTCGACATTTGTTTTCCGTAAACTTGAACTGTGGTATTGAGCAGAATGTTTGCTGTAGCCCATCTTATATAACAAGGCATTTTATGTATACAAAACCATTGGTGTCTCTATGACAAGACATAGATTTGACTGCATTTACATTCACACACACGTATATATATATGTATGTATATATGTATGTATGTATGTATGTATGTATGTATGTATGTATACATCTATGTATGTATGTATGTATGTATCTATGTATATATATATATATATATATATATATATATATATATATATATATATATATATATATTTATTTTATAGAAGGAGCTTCTACAGGACTAGAACTGTTTCATTCAGATGAAATCTTCAGGAAGCTGGCTGTCAAAATAAGATCTGGTATTTATACATTTAGGCAGATTTAATGGGGTGGTGGTGGGGGACGTTTTTGGGGTAGGTTGGTATTTAGGAGATAAACAGGGCACAAGCTATTGTTCTTAGGGGAGTGGTCAAAAGGCCAGAGAGTTTTTTGAAATGAGAAGAATCAGTGAGAAAATTAATAAATGAATAAATAGAATAATTGAATAGAATCAGATATATGGGATGGGGTCTCCATAGGTTGAAGACCCTATTCACAGGCCTCTCCGGTGGTCTCTACCGCGATGATGGCCTTTTTGCCCTCCACAAAATAAACCCCAGGACTACGGATGGGTTCCGGAAAAACCTTTACACTTTTTTAAAAAACTTAGGCCTTAGGATTACCTTAGATTCGAACTTAACCAAAGCTAACTTCCTTGACGTTACCCTCGATTTAGAAACCTCCCTTTATTACCCGTACCATAAACCAAATGAATCCCTTAGATACATAGACATTAATTCTAACCACCCCAAAAATATATTAGACAACCTAGTGAAAAGTGTCTCCATTAGGATATCTAGCCTCTCTGCCACCAAGGATATCTTTAATGCCGCAGCCCCCTATTACAACGAGGCCCTTGCCCGCAGTGGCTTTAAAGATAAGATCACCTACATTAGCATAGCCCCACGCCCACCCAAGAAAAATAGGCGAAGACACATTAGCTGGTGAAGTTTCAACACCTCTAGCTAAAATTTTCTTCACTCTCTTACAAAAACACTTCCCCACCCAACATAAGTACTATACAATTCTTAACAAGAACACCATTAGACTCTCCTACTCCACCACACCCAATCTAGCTAGGAACCTAGCCAACAATAACGTCAAAAAACTTAATAAATCTACTTTTTCCGAAGCCCATGCAGCATCCGACAGCAATTGCAACTGCCCTGATAAGACTACTTGCCCCCTCAACAACAACTGCCTACAGAAAGATCTCGTCTACATATGCGATGTACGATCAGGCCCCGATGATAAAAGAAAATCGTACGTCGGAATGACCTCAAATAGTTTTAAGACTCGCTGGTACGCCCACACACATTCGTTCCGGCGACCTGACAAATCTAACCAGACTACTCTCGCCACCCATATCTGGAACCTTAAAAGGAACTCCATCCCCTTCAAGATCAAGTGGAGACTACTCCAGAGAGCGCGTTCTTACACAGGAGGCCATACCTGCTGTGACCTTTGCATTTCTGAGAGCTTGGAGATCTTATTCGCCAAAGGCCCTCTCCTCAACAAGATCTCGGAACACTCCCCAAACTGTATGCACAAAATCTATGCAAACTACAAAAATTACAGACCCACCCGGCCACCCAATTGACGACACCCCACCCACCCGGCCACCCAATTGACGACACCCCACCCACAAACCCCCCCACCCCCACCGTTCCTTCATCACCCCCAATTACCGGATGAAAATACTACCCCAGTAATTTACTGCCGGTTAGAGAACATATTAATTTATAATTAAAATCACAATAAGGGTGAAAAAAATGAATATTACTTAATAACATCAATTTAAAATACCAAGTGGCCTAGCGTAAAAAAAAACTGGGATACAGTAAAAATTATTAATACAAGTAATAAGAGAGAGACCACATGTGGTCACTCTAACGCTAGAAATAGATCCGCAAAGGGAATCGACCACTAAAGAATTGTTCTCAAGCATTAATTCAACACGCCAAGAATGTAAGCGGGCAAGACAAATGAAAAATAACGAAAAAATAGATTAACTCTATACAATTGTTTCATCGTTAATCGAAAATGATTATGTAAGTAAAATTACACAGTCTATTAATGATGAAACAATTGTATAGAGTTAATCTATTTTTTCGTTATTTTTCATTTGTCCTGCCCGCTTACATTCTTGGCGTGTTGAATTAATGCTTGAGAACAATTCTTTAGTGGTCGATTCCCTTTGCGGATCTATTTCTAGCGTTAGAGTGACCACATGTGGTCTCTCTCTTATTACTTGCATATACATATATATATATAAAACTTAGAATGTGTGTCTGTCTGTCTGTGTGTTTCCCTAAAACGTGAGAACTACACAGCCAATTTCATTCAAATTTTACACATGACTTACTTAGGGTCCGGGGAGTGTCATCGGCAAAAAAATTAACTTTTTGCCTAGGGGGAGCCCACAGCAATATCATATCTTCTCCACTACGCTTCCCTACAACTTGAGAACTACACAACCAATTTCATTCAAATTTTACACATGCCTTACTTAGGGTCCATGTAGTTTCATGGGCAAAAACAATGTTCAACTTCTTGCCTAGAGCGAGCCCATCGTAATATCATATCTTCTCCATTATTTCAGTATTACGTGTTAAAAGTGAAACAAAAACATTTCTCTATTTTATGTCAGATACTTTCACTTTAACAATAACAATAATAATAACAATTGAATTATATGTAGCAACTAATAATTAAAATCAAACTAAAGTATAATATAATCATAACATAACAAAAGTAAAAATTGCAATTGGTATAAAATTGCATCAATGACTTGAACTTGAATAAGTGGTTTCACATGAATGGGAATAAATTAAAAATAAAATTAGCGTGCAGAAATGGAATAGTCCAGATGGATAATAAAAAATTAAATTAAAGAAAAGACTATTGTCTATAAAGTATACAATGTAGAGAAAAAAGAAGATTTGAACACCTTGAGGAAAGCACCATCGAAAAGTGTCTTGGTGCGACTATGAAAGGTATCTAACCAGAGGCGATAAATTCGCCACAATAGAAGCAAGGGAGTACTCGACTCGAACTTGCAAAGTGGAAATATTTTATTTTTACCTTTATATCTGAGACGTAGGACGTGCCGGATAAAAATTTAAAATGTCCCCCACCCCAGAAGTTGAAGTAGGATGTATTGTAGCCACGCTTCTATACAAGATACAATTGATCGAAATTGTAAGAGACGGGCTTACAATTCCAGTCTGTTATATATTTTGAGTATTGTTATCACTAGCGATATCAAGATATAACTTTGTATTTTGCATTTTGTGTAGCTGTATATATATAAATGTACATGTAATATGTAAACATATATATACACATATATACATGCAGTAGCACTATGACCCGGCAACGACGGGTCATAATGCTAGTATATATATATATATATATATATATATATATATATATATATATATATATATATATATATATATGTGTGTGTGTGTGTGTGTATGTGTGTATATATACATATATATACATATATACATGTATATACTTGCATATATATATATATATACGCACATACATACATATATACACGTGTGTGTGTGTGTAGTTATATGTGTATGTATATGCAGTCTTGTCATAGAGACACCAATGGTTTTGTATCCATAAAATGCCTTGGTATAAAAGATGGGCTACAGCAAACATTCTGATCAATACCACAGATTTGCTTGTCATTTGTTTGATCTTAACCAGTTTTGCATGACACTTAGTTGCTGACACCCTATGTATCTCAGATCACAAGCAATAGTATTTGAGGAGCATCATAGCCGTGTGTTGAGAGGAATTCTTTGAGGTTTGAATAATTCACCTTTGAAAATCTGGGTGTTTCCTTCAACATTCCTAAACAACCATTATCCAGGGACCTTTTGAGCGGGATGGGCTACTGGACGTGAAAACAATTCTAACAGGGCTCCACCTTCAAAATTATGTGCTGCTTATTTTGATATGAGATCACCATATTCCCGAATAGTGTTGTGATGCATGTGTCTAGTGTAACATTATCAGATGAGTAGTTATGATGGGTCTACTGAATTTCGTATGTTTTACCCGAGCGTCATTTTGATGACATGCACTGCTCCCTCAATAATAATAATAATGATGATGATGATGATGATGATGATGATGATGATGATGATAATAATAATAATAATAATAATAATAATAATAATAATAATGATAATAATAATAATAATAATAATAATAATAATAATAATAATAATAATAAATGCCTTCATGCAGTACCAGGCACTGGCTCTCATGGTTCCTGATCCTAACTGTTTGGAAGTGTTATCATGTACATATTTTGTCTTAGTATAAAAGATCGGCTACAGCAATTATTGTACTGAATACCACAGATTTGCTTGACCGTTGTTTGACCGTAACCAGTTGAGCATTTCCTTTGGTGGCTGACGATATGTACATCTCTCAACCGAGCAGAAGTAGTGGGGGAGCATTATAATTATGGGTTGAGAGGAATTCTTTGGAATTTAGATAATTCACCTGTGGAAACATGAATGTTTCATACAACATCTTTAAATAACCTTTATTCTAGAACCATTTGAGCGTGATGGGCTACACGATCTGACGAACATTTTAACTGGACCCCCACCTGTAAGTTTATGCATGAGATCACCATGTCGTGCACATGTGGTTGTGATGCATGTACCTGGTGTATCCTTATCACACTGGTAGTTATGACAGGTGTATTGGACTTCGTATATTTGGAACACAGTGTCATTTTGATGGCATGCACTACTCTCTCATTCATTAATAATAATATTCTTTCCTCTTATAAGCATAAGACCTGACATTTTGGGGCAGGTGCCTAGTCAATTACATCGACTCCGGTGCTTAGCTGGTACTTATTTTATCGAAACCAAAAGGATGAAAAGTAAAGTCGACATCAACGGAATTTAAACACAGAACTTATAACCGCTAAGAATTTTGTGTGAAGAGCTAACAATTCTGCCCGCGCGCTAAAAAATGTTTTGATATTAAAATATTCAAATATATGCGTAAGAGTGGCTGCGTGGTAAGCAGCTTGCTTACGAACCACATGGTTCCGGGTTCATTCCCACTGCGTGGCACCTTGGGCAAGTATTTTCCACTATAGCCTCGGGCCGACCAAAGCCTTGTAAGTGGATTTGGTAGACGGAAACTGAAAAAAGCCCGTCGTATACATGTCTATTTCAAATTGCTATGTGATAATTAACAGAAAGCAATTAGCAAAAAGCGTGGTACATAAAACGAACTTTTAGTTGTTTACGGCTGACAATTGTGGCTTTGAATGATGTGCATCCCTGTATGCATACATACATGGGTGTAAGAACACTGTTTTGACAATTGCCTCCAAGAGTAGGGGTGGAGAGGTAGGGAGAACGAGAGAGGGAATTGTGTACCCGTGCTGAAACTGACAGGCGTTAAAGTGTGTTCATCAAAGAGGTAATATATATATATATATATATATATATATATATATATATATATATATATATATATATATATATATATATATATATATATATATATATATATATATATATATATATATGTATGTATGTATGTATGTATGTATGTATGTATGTGTGTGTGTCTGTCCATATGTTTGTGTGTCTGTGTTTGTTCACACCCCAACATCGCCTGACAACCGATGCTAGTGTATTTACGTCCCCGTAACTTAGCGGTTCGGCAAAAGAGAACGATAGAATAAGTACTAGGCTAACAAAGAATAAATCCCGGCGTCGGGACTTCTTATAATTATTAACTTTAGATATTTTTAACTACCCCGGGAGACCCTTTTAGTTTAATGGGGGTTTTACATCCTACTCCTTTTATAGGTCATACTGCTAGGAATAACCGAGGTTCTCCAAGTTAGTTTGATACCTAACCCTTCCCACAACCCTCCTCCTAAGTTTGTAAATGCAACCCACCACCTATACCTATTACCTATCTCATACACCAATTATCATTCCCCACCTTACCAACCCCTTGTATTTTGCCTTTATTTCTATTATTAGTGATCTGAGAACACTAACGACCTTTGCCTTTCTACCACATTATTAGCGCAACTTATATTTGTGGTACTATAATCCCACCACCACCACCACCACCACATGCTTTATTCCTTCTTCCTTTTCATTTTAATTTTTCAATCTATTTTATTATTTATCATAGTCTTTCCTTTACTTTATTGCACACAATATCTACTAATATTCCTTACACCCTCTAGGAATTATTATACTTTTGTTTATAAGTTTAATGAATACATTTAATTAGTATTTTTCTATCTTACCTTTGGGCATTTTATTTTTATTTTTTACTTTTATTTTTATTTTTGCTTTTTATGTTAGTATCTTCTTTACATCGAGCTTCTGGATAACTTCTTTCTTTAACACCCTAACCTTACCCCTCCTTACTCCACCCTCCCGTTAATAACTTGTAGTATTCCCTAGGCTTTTAATAGCTCATTCTCTCATCTTTGGTCTCGGATGGTAAATAATTATGTGCACATAACATCTTGGGCCTTTAGACTATTCGTGTAAACCATATTTTCTTACCTCTTCCTTCTTCTTTTGTTTATATTGTATGCTCCTGTTTTTCACTCTGATGAAGATCGGTAAGCTAAATTCAAATGTTCTATGAAGATGAAGAATTAGATTCTCGCATTTAGTTATGGACTGCATTTTGGCAATATGATCAGAAACAGCTGTTAGCTTTGTTATGTCTAGCATTCAAAATACTGCCAAAATACTAGCTGGATTTACCTTGGGTCGAACCTAAGGCCTATACCTTCACGGAAGAATGCATCAACCTGGGCTATCACTGGGTTATCACTAGGGAAGTCCCAGAGACAACAGTTAGACCTCAAATTCACCGTACCCTAATTCAATATTCTAAACAACTTGAAATATCTGTCCTGCTTTTTGTTTCCCTTTTCATCTAATATTATATATATATATATTCTGTGTTTGTATGTGTGTGTGTGTGTATACATTATATGTATATATATATATATTTAGTTATAGATATACACATATATATGAATATATATATATATATTATATATATATATATATATATATATATATATATATATATATATATATATATATATATATATATCGGTCTAATGCATAGAGAGATAGAGAGTGTGTGAGAGGGAAAGATGTTTGCATTTTATGTATGTCACTGTGTATATATCTCTCTATCTGTATTATATATATATATATATATATATATATATATATATATATATATATATATATACACACATATATATATATATATGTACAATAATAAATCTCTGAGCGAGATATAAACAGTAACTGCTCTATAACGTAAGGGGGATCAGCCATCTGAATGTGGCTAGGGACAGGGCGGGGTGGTGGGGGTGTTACTGATGCATTTAGCCCCAGGCGACCATCGATGTCACCAGAAGGACCGACACCATCACGGTGTCCTTGCTAGCCTGCAAAGGGAGATCAGCCTCCCCGAAGATACGGATACTACATACGGACCGGTTTCGAGGTAATTACCTCTTATCAACGCATGGTAAGCACCGTTCTTCGATGAGGGACTCACTCTACAGGCTAGATATATAGGGATTTTCACAGTAACCACAGTCACTGGTGTAGAAAAACCGTTCGAAAACAATAATAAATCCCTGAGCGAGATATAAACAGTAACTGCTCTATAACGTAAGGGGGAACGGTGCTTACCATGCGTTGATAAGAGGCAATTACCTCGAAACCGGTCCGTATGTAGTATCCGTATCTTCGGGGAGGCTGATCTCCCTTTGCAGGCTAGCAAGGACACCGTGATGGTGTCGGTCCTTCTGGTGACGTCGATGATCGCCTGGGGCTAAATGCATCAGTAACACCAACACCACCCCGCCCTGTCCCTAGCCACATTCAGATGGCTGATCCCCCTTACGTTATATATATATATATATATATATATATATATGTGTGTGTGTGTGTGTGTGTGTGTGAAGGCGCGTGGCTCAGTGGTTAGAGCGTCGTGCTTAGGATCGTGAGGTTGTGTGACGTGGAGGGGGAGGCCGGTATGCATGGGCGACTGCTGGTCTTCCATGAAACAACCTTGCCCAGACTTGTGCCTCAGAGAGTAACTCTCTAGGTGCAAACCCATGGTCAGTGTCTGACCGAAGGGGGTCACTATATATATCTATGTATATATGTTTATATATATATATATATGTTTATATATATATATATATATATATATATATATATATATATATATGTGGGTGTGTGTGTGTGTGTATGTATGTATGTATACATAGGCATATGTATATATACAGGGGTTGGACAAAATAATGGCAACACCTAGCATCATAGCATCATAATTTTCCAATAATTTGTTTATTTATTATTAGTGTCGCTTATTGTTTTTCCAAAATTGCTGTTTCTCTTCAGATATCATCAGAAAAATGTAATTAAAATTCATTACAATGACAGATCTGTCGGTCTTTCAAAGAGGTCAAATTGTTGGTGCTCGTATGGTATGCGCTGGCGTAAGGAAAACACCCGAAATGTTTGGTGTATCAAGACGTACTGTTTCGAAAGTAATGATAGACGTTGTGAAAGAAGAAAAAAACCCTCGTCGAATCAAAACTCCGGGAGAAAACCAAACCTTTCAGATAAGGACTGTCGGACTCTTAAACGAATTGTTTGATAGGATCACGAAAGTACAGCTCTCAAAATTACCCAGTTTACACAAAACTTTTTGACTAGGAGTTGCACAAAGCTGGATTTCACGGGAGATCTGCAATCAGGAAACCTCTACTTTAAAAACAAATGTTACAAAGCGTTTGAGTGCTGTAAAATCCTCTAGAATTGATCCCTAGAGCAGTGGAAGAATGTTATTTTCTCGGATGAGTCACCCTTTACCTTATTTCTGACAACCCGCCGAGAATACGTGTGGAGACAGCCAATAGAAGCATTTGGCCCAGACTGCCTTGTTCTTACTGTTAAACATGGAGGAGGATCTGTGATGATCGTAGGGGCGGCTATATCTTGGAAATCCGTCGGCCCAATGGTTTCCCTTAATGGCAGAATCTATAGTCAAAAATTTTTAAGTATTTCATCTGATCAGCTTCATCCTATATTTGCGGAACTGTTTCCGGAGAGAAACGCAATCGTTTAGAATGATAATGTACCAATTCACACTGCTAAATTTGTTACTGAATGGCACGAGGAACATTCTAGTGAAGTTAAGCATCTTTTCTGGTCACCACAGACCGAC
>NC_043004.1:56325792-56328292 GCF_006345805.1 Octopus sinensis | reverse complement strand
CTTTAAAGGAACTGTGAACGTTATCTGTTGATGTGATTTGAAAAAGAACTGTTGTCTTCGAACGTGTACCTTTGAAATACTGTATATGACTTGTTGTGTCGTTACCGGACTGTTATATTGTTACATGCATGTTTAAATGCTTTGATCTGTTGTATGATGTATTGATTTGTGGTTTCTCTTAAATGCGTTGATGTATCTTGATGTTGTAACAATTGATTGTCATATAAACTGTTGTTAAATGTAAGCCAGTAGTGTTGCCGTTTTGCCTCTGTATCTCTGTGCTGCTGCGGTTGTTGTTGTTGTGTATATCTCCTCTCTCTCCTCTCTCCGACGAGTTTCCGTAGCTTATTCGCTGCATCGAACGGGCCTCTGTGAGGATTTCCGTAACAGTTCGAATCGGAGGTCCCACCCTTTGCGTAACAATATATATATATATGTGTGTGTGTGTGTCTGAGTCTGTGTTCTTGTGCCCCACCATCGCTTGACAAGAGATGTTCGTGCGTTTAGATCCCCGTAACAAAGATGGCGCTCCAGCTTGGCCGCAGTCAAATGACTGAAACAAATAAAAGAATAAAAGAAAGATGTACATATACATACATATATACATACATACATACATACATACATACATACATACATACAGATATAAATGTATGTGTGTATGTATATATATAAATATATAGAGAGAGATGGGTGTATGGAGGGAGAGGGAGAAAGGGGCGAAATAAATACAGATGAAATGTGACAAAGTTATTTGGTCACTATATCATTAATTAAATTTATTACACATTTTAAAACCTCTGAAACCTATTCATAAAAACTGAATGGCTTATGAATAACACTACTTCTCAATGAATTATAATTTACATGCGCAGATTTTTGGACAACATTTCTATAGCTCGCGCTGAAGGAAATATGTAAACTCATTCACACAGGCAATGGTCCTCAGTCTGTTTCAACGACGAGTATCTAACTGAATCACCTGTTCGTTGAATTACCGTATAGATAATACTTCAGTGATGTGTATGCCCTTAATGAAGGATACACTAGGATACTCAGTTGGAGTGAGTGTAATACAATGCGACGAGTTAGGATCTTTAAATTATATGTAGAATTCATCCTAACAGCTTCCTTACCGTTTCCGCTTAATCAGTGTCATTTACAAAGCTTTATCATTATACAACCAGAAAAGGCTTTAACGATGTGTTTCTTTTTTATTATCTGTAATACTGACTTTTGATAGAACTTTGTATAATGCCATCTTCTACAAAGCATAAAGGACTTTAGTCTTGTCTATGAAAGATAAATGTTGGACAGTTATCTGATGATACAGAATTCATATCGATTGTCTCTTGTCAAATTTAATAGCAATATACAGGATATGATGTATTGAATTTATACGTGTTGGTTATATATGAAATAATACAAGCAACAATTTTAACGAAATTACATTTCTTCTATTCGAAGATAATTTTTGCGTCCTAGCTTTTTTTCTTGTCTATAGTTTACAAGTAAGACATAGAGGTGACCTTAGACTGTGGATGACTGTACCGTAATTCCAAATCGCATAGGCATATTTAGTGAGATTTTTCAATAATATACAGCCCACTAATGAATATGTCTCTGAAGGCGATATGTAATGCCTGATTATGTGTACACCTGCACAACATTTTCTAAACAAACCAGGTATTCGAAGAATACGGTTACTTATTTCAGACTGGAGTATATATACAACAAACTCACAACTTAAGAAACTATCAGTATGTTTACCAAACCTATGATGTATACTGTTCGATATGTGAGTAGTAATGGACTGTCCGACGGGAGCACAGATGACAGTCTACTTTGTTTTAGCCGAAAATTTCAATCATAGAGAAGATTTCATTTGATGTACATACACTGACTTCCATAATTTTTTTTTTTTTTTTTTGCTTTGTCTCAAAAACTCCTCTCATTACTGTTAGACGAGTATACATTTCGTGCTAACTTAACCAATATTTTTCAATTAGACAAAACCATTTTTTCAGCAATCTACAAGCTACAAGATCCATATATGGTGTTCATTATACAGGTAACAGCAGTATCCTTTCATCAATCTAGCCCTTATGTAATCCGTTACAAATCTTCGGCAGATAGCTGATACACAGAGTCGCCTTCATTTTTCCTAGAAGATTTGATGTCAGTATTCTGGTATTATACTTATTCTTTCGGATAACTCCTCAAATTGTACAATACTAGTCGTTACCCGTTGCTATGCCGCTGGGTATTGACCAACTCAAGATGAAATAGATCCTTCGGCAAAAGCCTACTACAACTGTCACATTGACAGGTACAAGAAGAACCAGATTTTTTTTTTCTTGAAACAAATTTTAATTCTATCTTTTACACGCACTCTTTCTCTATCTCTCTCTCTCCGTCTTGCCTCACTCACCTTCTTTCCCCTCTTTCTCTCTCTGTCTCTCTCAGCCTCACTCTCTCTCCCTCTCTCTTTCTCTAACCG
>NC_043004.1:56313292-56318292 GCF_006345805.1 Octopus sinensis | reverse complement strand
ATACACACATATACATATAAATACATACATATATACATACATGCACACATGTATGCATAAATAAATACATGCAAGTAACCATATATTCATCCATCCATCCAAACACGCATACATGATCGTAAAAATATGTGTTTGTTTCTCTCTTATTCTATTTGACTGTATATCTGTTTGCTTTAAGAGTATTTTTTTAGAATTTACGTATATTTGTATCTGTATATCAACATATATGCATGTGCATTCACATAAGGAAGTGAAATGTAAACGAAATCCAGCACAGTAGACGAATAGCTTCCAAGGTATTGACAATTTGATTATAACTTGCAAGGTTTCTTCTTTAAACCGTTTTACGATAGCACAATCGTTTTACTCATTGGCTGAGACCAAATGTTATATTTATTTGCTTTATTTGCTCTTGTCTATGTAATTTAGTTTGAGAATATATTATGACCCGATATAATGAGCTTTAATGACCCATTATTAATATTTCTCATTCACCAAATCTTTTTTTTTTTCGTCTTCCTCGGTATCTATATCAATAATGGATGCCTGTCTGGTGTAAATCATGACATATAAAGGGTTCGTATATTGATATAAGTTTACTCGGCCAGTTTAATTCTGATCATTTCTAACGAAAGAAAAATAATCACTTTAAAAGAAAGAAAAATGCATTAGCCAAAAATTTGTTGAAGCCAACTAAGATTAACGTCAATTATGTAATTATGTGAGTTACTCTGCTACAAAGTTATGGTGTTAAATATAATTATATGTCTCGTGAGGCCATTTAATGCCACTGAATTATGGAATGATGAATGTTTAAGGGTGATGTTTAATTACAGGAACTAAGAAAAAAGAAGTAAATCTGATAGTTTAACTTCACTCTGTTCTTCAGCATTGCACCTAATTGCTTGTGATGATCATATACCTCTGGCTTGTATGCGTATCTTTGTGCGAAGACGTTATATGTGAGTGAGGATGTGACTAAGAATGTTTATGTAAGGATGCTTATCGTTATTGGTATTGAGTCCTAGCACGAGAGGAAGTACCCATAGCCTGTAGCCATTTCAGTTCTTTTTACACTATGGTGTTCCATGAAGTTCAGGTTACGCTGGAACTTCTACAGGCGAAAGGGATGGACTGTGAGAAATTTTCTGTGAGATACTTTTCTGGGATACAGGATTCCGAAAGTGTGTTATATGGTGTTGCTGGGTATCAAGTGGATGAGAAGCAGCAGAGATAAACGTAGGATTGCGTTTTAGAAATGTATCTAAGCTCCCACGTCCACCTCGGAGGAGATTTTAAGGCTAAAATAATAAAGATCATCTGGTTTGAAATTACAGAGTTGCTTGCATAAGATCGTAGAATGTTGGCGTAATCTAAATAGAAGTGGGAGTTGACATATGAGATGGATTAAACATTTTCGATGAAGAAGGAAATGTGAAAATGAATCTGTAAACTCAGGTCATTGACAGAATGTTACGTGAAGAATGTAACTTCGACTCACACTGAGAGACTGCTGTCAAAGGGAAAATATTTAACGCAATGGAAACTTTTTTAGCTTTTATTGTAGACCTCGGAAGTAAAAAGCGAGAGGTGCCTTATGAAAGTTGTTCTGTTGAAGTAACTCCTTGGTAGTTACTACGTCAGTTATTCTGGAATACGACTCGATGTTACAAACTTGCTTAATCGTATAGAGATTACACAAGTTCAAATACATTTAGTGGAGGCACATGGCCTAGTGGTTAGAGCAGCGGACTTGCGGTCGAGGGATCGCGAGTTCGAATATCAGACCAGGCGATGTGTGTGTTTATGAGCGAAACACCTAAGCTCCACGCGGCTCCGGCAGAAGGTAGTGGCAAACTTTTGGTTACTCTTTCGCCACGACTTTCTCTCACTCTTTCCTCCTGCATCTTGCAGCTCGCCTGTGACGGACCGGCGTCCCGTCCAGGTGGGGAACCTATACGCCAAGGAAACCGGGAACCGGCCTTTATGAGCCAGGCATGGCTCGAGAAGGAACAAACAAATACATTTAGAGAATTCATTTGTATTCAAGTATAGTGAAGTAGAGTAAAAGGAAACGGTCAGTGTGGGAAATATTTACTATGTATGTGTAATATTGATTTGTTCATAATGTATGCACAGAATATGGTTTAGGATTCGAAAATTTGGTAGAAAACATCTCGGCAGAAAACAAAGCAACTAGGTGTGAGAACGTGGAAGCTGCACAATGAATGAAAAAATCTACTCAACATGTGTGAAAATAATCATAGTCAAACTTTAGGTCACACATTGAGACGTGGTCCGATTCCAGTATAATGTAGCAGTATCGGTTTTAATTTTAGTTTGGCAGTTAAGTTTATACAAAATGTTATGAAATATTAGTTATTCTCCCCTTACTAGTGTTCTTGTTGATACATTTCCGCTTTGGAGTTGCAATGGCGTGCTTTATAAAGCACTGGGACACATATTCCGCGCAATCCATTACTTTGTCATGTATTTCTGAATTAAAGTTCCTGATGTTAATAAAGTATACACCAACTGTACAAGGGAAATGAGGAAACATTAAATATTATTTATTTTATTTTATATATGAAAGGAAGTTCTGCTTTAGAAATATATTGTCAATGATTACAAATTTGTTTCATAGTGAAAAGGTTATATTTGTTAGTTGAGTATAGTATTTCCACTGCTAATGAAAACATCTACGGATATTAAAATACGTGACATGACTTGAAAGGGGTTGTAACTACATGAGCTGGTTATAATTGATGAAGTTACTTTGTCGCATTTATTATTATTATTATTATTATTATTATTATTATTATTAGCTATTTTTTTCTTCCTTCTTCAAATTTTCTTCTGTTTCTCGCCCAGTGTTTCCGTACATCTAGGGCAGAGAAGCTCATTGTATGTATTCCCAGATTACACATGCAAATTCACAGGTAAAATATGTATTTAAAAAATTTATAAATAAATAACGTCATGGATGTTGTTTTCACAGCGATAATGCTCTTCTCAGTACATGAGCCGTTCCAGTTAACACAATTTTTGCACTTCCTGTAGGGTATCATTTTCAAATTGCTTTTTTTTTTATCATTCCTAGAGATCCTGTAATCATTGGTACTGTAGTTGCCTTGAGATGCCACATTTTTTCAATTTCTATTACCAAGTCTTTATATTTATTGTCATCATCGTCGTCGTCGTCGTCGTCATCGTCTCGTCATCATCATCATCATCATCATTATTATTACGGTCAAACAACTGACAAGCAAATATTTAGTATTGAGCAGAATATTTACTGTAGTACATATTTTTATACCAAGACAAAACATGTACATGATAACACTTCCAATCAGTTAAGATCAGCAGCCATGAGAGCCACTGTCTGGTACTAAATTATTATTATTATTATTATTATTATTATTATTATTATTATTATTATTACTATTATCATTATTATTATTATTATTATTATTATTATTATTATTATTATTATTATTATTATTATTATCATTATTATTAAGAATCATTAGCGCATTGGACGAAATAATTAGCGGTGTTACGCCCGTCGCTACTTTGTGAGTTCAAATTCCGCCGAGGTCGACAGTACCTTTCATCCTTCCAAGGATAATAAATTAAGTACCAGTGAAACACTGGGGTCGATGTGATCGATTAGTCCCCTCCGCACGAATTTCAGGCCTTGTGCCTTCAGTAGGGTTGACTATTATCATTATTATTATTACTTTTTACATGAAAACACCTGTTGATCAATATATGAGGATATTTCGAAAATTCCATTTCACCAAAATTGCCCAATTATATACATGTTTCAAATTTGTTCATCGTTCAATTATAAAAGAGTCTTCTCACATAGTCACGAAAAAAAAAAGATTTTCTCTCTGAAAATGAATTAACTAAAAACTTCCTACTATAGTTGCTACTGCCGTGGTAGTATACTATCTATTAACTTTTTGCAGTTGACACTATTTTTTTTGTTAGATTTTACTGAGTAATAGTAAAAATTGTACCGAAGCCTTCGTGTTTTCGGTCATTAGAAAAGGAACTACTTTACTGACACGCAGCTGTTTTAGACTTGATATATCTGGAACTAAGAGAGTTTAAAGTTCTTAAGTATAGATGTAATGGGATCAATGGAGTTAATGCATTAACCAAAATACTTTCCTAAACATATTCGGACAAAATATCACGAACATGGTTAAACGTAAATTTACAAACAACACACAAGGAAACACAAATCTTTGTATGCAACTATCCGCAAAATATCCGCATATGCATACACATGCAATCAGAATTGTCCATACATAAATTCACACGCACACATACACACACACACACACATACACACACATACACACACATACACACACACAAACACATACACACACACATATGTTTATATATATATATATATATATATATATATATATATATTTACATATATATATATGTGTGTGTGCGTATATACATACATACACACATATATATATATATATATATATACATGTATGCATATATATATATATATACATGTGTGTGTACATATACGCATATATACATGTATATAATCATATATACATATATGTATGCATATATAGATACATACATATGTATATATATATATACACACGCATATATATATATAACTATATATATAAATATATATGCATATGTATGTATATACCCATACACACATGCATAAACACATGCTCAGTCACACATGCATTCACAGAAACGCACACATACGCGTATAAACTACTGGAATACACAAAAATCGATAGTAAGAGTCTTCTAAAAGCTCCCTGTCGCAATTGTCTTCTCATGCTGATCGAATTTCTAAAGAAACTGGTTTAACATTAAACTTGATCCCCCAAAATAGAAAAAAGTAAGGAATATATCGGACTGATTTAAATACATTAGTCAAGCCTGTAAACATCTTCATGACCTTTGCCTGTTATTGTCGTCCGTGCAACTTTTACAGCGTC
>NC_043004.1:56293292-56308292 GCF_006345805.1 Octopus sinensis | reverse complement strand
TGAAAATTGCAAATCCAAACGCAGGAACCTTAGCACCGCTTGGATAGATTACAACAAGGCTTTTGATAGTGTCCACCATCTATAGATCATCAAGGCCCTGTAAATTTACAAGACAGCTCCAACAATTGGGAACTTTTTAAAAGTAATCATTAATTCGTGGAGGACTACCCGTATTTTAAGCCATACACAAGGATACACCACCTCACCAAACATCAATATAGCCTGTGGTATCTTTCAATGTGACTCATTATCACCATTACTATTCTGCCTCGCTCTCTTCCCATTATCCATGCAACTGAATAAAGCTAAAAGATAGTATAAGATATTTGACCAGAAAATTAATCATCTGCTCTATATGGATGATCAAAAACTGTTTGCGAAAAACGACAAAGAATTAGAATAGCTCCTGAATACTGTCAGAGAATTCAGCTCTGATATAGGTATGGAATTCGGACTTGATAAATGTGCAAATGCTACTTTCAAGGCAGGGAAGTTCATAAAGACAGAAAACATAGAACGTGATACTACCACAGCTATTCGAAACCTAGACCAATCCGAAGTACATAAATATCTGGGAACCAAAGAAAGAGAAAATTCGCAAGGAGTGCTACAGAAAGATAAGAATGGTCCTAATCTCAGTCTATGGTGTTAACAGAATTAATGCGATCGATTCTTTGGCTACATGTAGCTTCGGTATCATTAAGTGAAGTCTTACTGTCATGCAGAATATTTTACGGATGGAAAAATCCGTAAAATCCTTACAAGGTACCGAATGCAACATCCAAAATCATATGTAGAGAGGATTTATCCCCCCCCCCCAAATAGGTGAAAGAAGCTTGATACAGCTCGAACAATCCTTCAAATCAGCAATGAGTGGACTTGAAACGTATCTTAGTACAACAAGTGCTGTGCCCTTACGAACTACACTGAAGCATGAAGATTCCAAGCAAGTTTAAGTTCTTTGTAAGAAATTTAAAAGGTCTCTTGGCCTACAAGTTAACAATAAGAATTACCGAAGACACCCAAATACTGACAGACCTACCATTGCTTCTCCTGATTTAGAAACTAACAATCAGAAAGACCAGCGAGATCCAGATAGTGACAAACCTATCACTGATGCAAAAAACATCAAACAAAAAGCAAAGAAGGCTTGCATGAATAATATTGAAGACAACTGGAAAGCAATTTGCTGCATGAAAAATAACCAAGCCAAATGTTGATGAAAATCTAACACGCCAATTGCTGCAAGGGACAGGTCTGAAACGGAAAACAGAAGGTTTTGTTACTGCAGCGCAAGATCAGAGATTACCTACCAGAGACTATCATGTAAACGTCCTTAAAGACTGATCTGATCCCCCGTGCGGAATTTGCGGAAAATGCCCTGATGCAGTGCTAGGTAATGGCTCTCGTGGTTTCTGCTCTTAACTGATTGGAAGTGTTATTATGTACCTGTTTTGTTTTGATATAAAGGATGGGCTAGAGCAAATATTCTGCTCAATACCACCGATTTGCTTGGCAATTGCTTGACCTTAACCAGTTAAGCCTGTCCCTTAGCAGCAAATGATACGTGCATCTTTGATCACGAAAAGAAGCAGTGGGGGATGGGTGCGAAATTCATTTCGGGGTCGATAAAAAATGTACTATTTGAGTACTAGGTCTGTGGTAATTGACTGTCCCCGCCCCAAAATTTCAGGCTTTGTGTCTATAGCAGAAATAATTAATACAAGATTAAATAAGGCAGTGACCCGGCAGAATCATCAGATCACCGGACTAAAAGCTTAGCGGCATTTCGTCCGTCTTTCTGTCCTGAGTTCAAAATTCCGCGCTAGGTCGACCAAATACACACACACACACATACATGCATTCATGCATACATAGAGACAGAATGTCAGACAACATATATGCATACGAGTAGACACATACATACATACATACATACATACATACATATATCCAGCCAGCCAGCCAGCCAACCAGCCAGCCAGCCAGCCAACCATCCAGCCATCCAACCATCCAGCCAGCCAGCCAGCTATACATATATCCATGCATAATAGCCTCTCCTGTCATAAATGACAGATGAGGACTCCGCAATTGCTTGCCAACCAACCTACACAGTTGCTTATAGTGGTCAAATGTTTGTACTATACACCAGTCCACTCCTTCCATCGAAATCAAGATTACCTGTACAGGTGCACAATGTAACACACGTCAGATGTCGAAATGTTGCAGAGCAATGTGAGACAAAGGGTTTTCCTCAATAAATCAATGCATCACCCGGTCAGCCATTCGAAACCACAATCGCAAGATCAAGAGTTGAATCCAAACCACTAGGCTACGTGCTACACATGTACGTACATAGCTACATGCATACGTACACATACATATATACATACACACATACATCTCTTTTTCTCTTTTTCTCTTTTTCTTTTTACTTGTTTCAGTCATTTGACTGCGGCCATGCTGGAGCATCGCTTTTAATCGAGCAACTCGACCCCGGGAATTATTCTTTGTAAGCCCAGTACTTATTCTATCGGGCTCTTTTGCCGAACCGCTAAGTAATGGGGACATAAACACACCAGCATCGGTTGTCAAGCAATGCTAGGGGGACAAACACAGACACACAAACATACACACACATACATATATATATAGATATATACGACAGGCTTCTTTCAGTTTCCGTCTACCAAATCCACTCACAAGGCATTGGTCGGCCCGAGGCTTTAGCAGAAGACACTTGCCCAAGATGCCACGCAGTGGGACTGAACCCGGAACCATGTGTTTGGTAAGCAAGCTACTTACCACACAGCCACTCCTGTATGTACATACGTACATACACAAACATACGTACAAACTCAAAGCTCTGCTTGTTGACAGATAAGTATAGAATTAGATATATAGACACAAATTCTCGTTGAAATATAGAAACATAGGTGGGGAATGTAATAGATAAGACGACCGTTAAATAAAATGGCAAACTGTAAGCATCTATATGTAAGGTAATACATGTGTGTTTATGTGTGTGTACATGTATGTCTATGTATGTATATATATATATTATATATATATATATATATATATATATATATATATATATATATATATGTATGTGTGTATATTTTATATGTAGCGTATACCTCTCATATACGTACGTAAGTCTGTAAATCAGCAGAGAGTCAGCAAACACAGCTGCAGTTCCTGGCATGGACAATGCAAGAACCATTTGAAGCATGATCTATTTTGAGGTTAATACTAATCTGATTCTGGCATCTCAATTATAAAAGATCATTTTAAAGAAATTCTTGCTATTGTTACATTTTCTTTTATATTTTAATACTGTCAGAGTGATAAGTCAAACTTTATTTCACTTTATGGACATCATGGGAGTGTAGCGAATATTTTGGAATTCGTTTGGATATTGTTGTTATTGATGTCGTTAACAAGCTGTTTGTCGTTGTTGTTGCTCTGTTTGTTGTTTTTTTTTTGATGGTGTGGTAGTTGTAATCTTTGTGTGTACATGAGAGACATAATGGCAACAAAGATACAAATATACATACGCACATGCATATATGTATATGTTGATGCTCATACACATACAGAAAATAAGAGGGAGTGTTGTTACGAGTTCGGGTGGAATATCTTAAGTTAACTGCATTCTTCATAGTTCACTACAAAATGAGTTCAAATCCCATCGAAGTCATCTTTACTCTTCAACATTCAGGTCACCAAATAAAGTCACATACCAAAATTATTCTCTCTCTTTCTTTTCCGTTTTATATACCTCAACCTATCACTTTTCCTTCTCACTCACTCTCTCTCCCTCTCTCTCTCTCTCTTACTTTCTTTCTGCTGTGATCATTCTGTGAGTGAGATTAGCTGCTCAAGTTTTATGTCTTTGCCACAGGTTGTATGAGGCGACGGTGCTCCATGACTTCATTGGTTACCCGCATTAGCTACTAGCTTCTTCAATAAAGTTAATGTATGGCAGTCCCCATTCGTTTTGTGTATATGATACGTGTATATATGTATATATACATGTATATATATATATATATATATATATATATATATATATACAACAATAGGAGAGACCGCTATGTGAATCCTGTGTATGCTAAAAATAGACGCGAAGACCTTTTGCCACGAAATCTGACCACTGGTGGAAATTGATATTGTTTAATAATATTAATTTCTTTGCCAAGCCTGATTTTTCTTCCTTGACTGGCCGTTGTCCGTGCAACATCGATATTCCTCCTTGTGCCTGTGCCACCCTGTATCTCTGCCGTAAGGCTTTATTTCCATACACGCCAGCTTAATTTAATTCGTCCTTAGTCGAAAGACACCTGTTGTTATGTCCTGTTATTATTTTTATTGTATTTGTGTAACATTGTTCATTGTTTTCCGTCCTTTTTTTTTGTATACATTCGCTGATTTCGTCCAAGGAATCTAATGCTCTTAGCTTAGTTTTCCTAAGGGCTGGCCAGATTGGAGCAATCTCGAGTATAATCAGCCGAAATTGCGAAGATAACCTGGTACACGACTGAGGAAAGAAAACTTCGAATGACCCGTCCTTGGTTTCTTTGTATCGTCTGTCTGGATGTTTTGTTGTTCCATTTTGTATACATACATACATATATATATATATATATATATATATATATATGTGTGTGTGTGTGTGTGTGTGTGTGTGTGTGTGTGTGTGTGTGCGTGTGTGTGTGTATATGTATATAAATCTGTGACGTGTGTCTATATGCAGGCGTCTTTGTGTGACAACCATAGTTCGTAGTTTATATTTCCCGGAACTTAACGTTTCGACAAAATAGTACAGGGCTCTATTTATTCGACTCACCAACTCTCAGCATGAGGACATGGTTACATAACGAACACAGTTAAAAGGACAAAAGAATATCCGAGGGAATAGCGGCGGTAATAATTTTATCGTGTTTACTATTAAAATTATTAGCTGTCTGAAAGTGATGTAATATCAGAATTGTAAGATTATTGGCCAAAATGCCTTACGGTTACGGTTCTTTTTGTCTGAGATCGAATCCAATTGAAATCAGCTTCGCCCTTCGTCTTTCTAGAGTCATTTAAATGAAGTACAACGAAAGAGCTGATGTCAACTTGAACGATATGTGGCATGATTCCAGTGTTACGAATCAATAGTATAGATTATCTAGAATTGTTAATTTGGCTATTTTTACTTTGGACATCGACTATTTGGTCTTAATGAGGTCATCGTAGATATTACTAATACTATTGTTACTGGCCAGATATCACTTAACTTTCTTAATTTCTCTTTGTTGCTATCATGATGTAACACTTAGGTATCATTTTATTATTTTAATGACAAGTGTAAGTGTCAATAAAATTAAATGATATGTGATTTCTCGATGCCCCGTCTAGGCCATGTTACGCTGTAAAATAACATATATAGGATGGATAATTGATAGAGTTACTAATGCTTCATAGTATTTCATTCAACTCTTCACTTTGAGTTCATACCCCGCCGGACTCAGTCTTACCTTTGATTCTTTTAGCGTCAATAAAATGTATCAATCCAGATTCCAGAGTGTTTCATTGGCAGGTATATAAAAAAGGAACACTGAATGCATTAAATTCTGTTTTCTGACTCTTGAGCTCTGAGTTCAAATCCTTCCTTGGCTTATATGGTGGCAGACTTCATTTGTCGTCCGCTTTAACACCACAAGCTGACAACTTGAGTGCGTTTAGCTTACCAAGTCACTAGCAAGGGTACTGTCATCTTACCTCTCCCAGACTTGGTGTATCTGTAATGGATCTATCATCAGCTTTGCCATCGTTCCTGTCAGTTTGGTTGTATTACTGCTTAGGCAGTATGGAGGTTGAATCGTTATAGCGCCGAACAAAATACTCAGCAGCGTTTCTTCCAGCTTTTAAGTTCAAATGTCACCGATGTCAAGTTTTCCAATCATCCTTTCAATGTCGAAAAAAGGAGTACGAGTCAAGTACTGAGAGTGATGAAATTCAAAAATCCCATCCGACAAAAATTCAGGCTTTGTGCCAATAGTCGAAATAATTCTTTCTATTTTAACTAACGACGGATTGACAGATTTGTTAGAGCGTCGAATACTTTGTTGCATTTGATCTGGCTCTTTATGCTACGAATTCAAGTTTCAGTGTTGTGGTCAGCTTTGTCTTCCTTTCCTCTGAGTTTGATAAAATAAAGCATCAGTTCAGAGTAGACTAAGGAAATGGAGATGGATCCGACACACACTGTGGAAAGAACCCTCAAATGTGACACGACAAGCACTTGACTGGAACCCGCAGGGGAAAAGGAAGCGAGGACGCCCAAAGCAGACATGGAAGCAGAGCATTTTGGACGAGCTTAGGACAACCGGCCTGACATGGTAAGCAGCTAAGAAACACGCCAATGACCGCAAAAAGTGGAAAACAACTGTTGAGGTCCTACGTTCCACAAGGGGCAAAAAGGATTAAGAAGATAAGAATATATCATTAGGATCAATTTCTCTGACTAAGATTTGTTCCTTGAAACCGTAGCCTCCATGCCTAACTTTCAAAGTTACTACTATTATTGGTATGGCAATAGGTTGACAGAACCTTAAGAGCGTTTCAAACAGGCCTTTTAGTATTTCTTCGAGATTTTTATCACCCTAGTTCAAGTTTGAGCACCGAAGACAGCTTCACCATCCAACATTTCGGTGTGAGAAAAGTAAGAAAGCAGTCAAGAACTGCAGTTGGTTTAATTGACTAAAATCTTCGTCCAAAAACTTTCGGCGTTGTGCCTAATACAGAAACCATTATTACCACTACATTGCCGAATATATGGATGAGCGTTAAGAAGGTTGCTTCCCAACCACATGGTTTTGGTTTCCGTCTCACTGCATGTCACCTTGAGCTAGTATCTTCTACTAGAGCCCTGGGCCGAATAGAGCCTTATGAGTGAATCTGGTAAATGGAAACTGGAAAATAACACGTCGTGTATAAAGCGGTGCTGGTGTGTTCATGCCCCGTTATCAAGCAGTTCAACAAAAGAGAACCGATAAAATAACTACCAGATCAAGAACAAAGGACTCGCCTCAATTTTTTTGATTAAAATTCATCAAGGCGGTGCCCCAGGAACAAGTAACAGATAAAACGGACTGTTTTTACTTTATTGTTGTTATTGTTGCTTTCCCTGGGGTCAAACCTGGTCGAGTACACCCCTCATCAAATGCCTTCATCCATGAACATCCCCAATATACTTTATCTAAGATTGCATAATATATAAGATGTAATGTTTTTGTTAAGGCGATATGAAGTGAATTAAAGGATATCTTGACTCCTCTATTGAGTAGGTCTAACTACAATTTGACCTTTTCTGTCAGATTCAACAACCAAGTAGCTATTTCAAAATAGGTTTGCTTAATATGTTTGTTGTTGATAATTTTTTGACCGATTAAGGCAGTGAACTGGCAAAATCTTTAGCATTGCTTTGCGACGTTGTATGTCTTTACCTTCTGGGTTTATATTCTGCCGAGGTCGACTTTACGTTTCATCCTTTCGGGGTTGTTAAAATAAATACTAGTTGCAAATTGGGGTGTATGTAATCGCTAGCCCCCTCCGTTAACATTTCACGCCTTGGGCTTATAATAAAAAAAGATATTCTATTGCCGATTAGGGCAGCAGGTTGGTACAACCGTTAGCACATCAGACAACATGCACAGCGGCATTTCGTCCGTTTATACATTCTTAGTTCACATCGCCCCGAGGTTGAATCGACTCGCTCTTTCCCCTAATATATCAAGCATTGTGATTATAATAAAATGGATTTTCTTTTCTACTCTAGGCACAAGACCCGATATTTTGGGGGAGGGAGCCAGTCGATTAGATCAACCCCAGTACATAACTGGTACTTAATTTATCGACCTCGAAAGGATGAAAGGCAAAGTCGACCTCAGCGTAATTTGAACTCAGAACGTAACGTCAGACGAAATACCTATTTCTTTACTACCCACAAGGGGCTAAACACAGAAGGGACAAACAAGGACAGACAAAGGGATTAAGTCGATTACATCGACCCCAGTGCGTAACTGATACTTATTTAATCGACCCCGAAAGGATGAAAGGCAAAGTCGACCTCGGCGGAATTTGAACTCACAACGTAGCGGCAGCCGAAATACCACTAAGTATTTCGCCCAGCGTGCTAACTTTTCTGCCAGATCGCCACCTTAAATATAATGGATATTCTATCACCGATGAAGTCAGCAAAGTGGTAGAACTGCTAGCACGCCGTACAAGATGCTTAGTGGCATTTCATTCGTCTTTGTATTCTGATTTCAAATTCCGCCGGTGTCGACTTTGCCTTTAATCCTTTCGGGGGTCAATAAAATAACTATCCGTTGAACACTGGGATAGATGTAATCGACTAACCCACTCCCCAGAAATTTCAGGCTTTGTACCTATCTTTAAAGGATATTTTATTACCAATTGTTATAATCTTGATTGTTGCTACAGCTTTGTTGCAGAGTTATTTTGTATTTTGGTATTAATATCGATAAAGCTGAGGTGTTAACACTGTTGGAATTATTCTGTATCCAAGCAGTATTGATATTGTTCTGCTGCTGGTATTTATTTCGTCTTTATTATTAGTTAGTTCAGCCATAGCTTTCTTTTGTTATTTTTCACTTTTTTCCTTTTTATTATTTATTTTTATTCATTTGTTGTTATTAGTATTGAGTTTAGGAATCTACACAGTACACTTAAATATTAGATTTCTCAATATACTATTTATACATTACTTATGGTAACCACGTCCGTGATATCTGTATGTAGTTGACAATGTGTTTAAACGAAGGCAAAGGTTTTACAAATATTTCGTGACGATATCACCGTTCCTGAATGCATAGGATACATAATTAAAAACGTTTGTGCATTGTCTGTGTATGGACGTAAGAGAGAGGTAGATGGGGGAACATGTGTGTGTGTGTGTGTGTATGTGTGTCTTTGTTTTATTTAATCGAATTTAATTTTCGTATCTCAATGCAGGATGTGAAGCCTTAAGCAAAATGCTCCAGCCCAATTTCCTTAATTGTTAAACAATCACATCCTGTCCATTGCAAACTTCATCAAATTGTCTTGAGTTATGTCTTAATTGTATATTAATGTTGTTGCTACAGTTTCTGCTGCTGCTACTACTACTACTACTACTAGTACTAGTACTACTACTATAATTAGAAGTCTTAATTGTGTGTGACAATTTTTACTGCAACTAAAATAGTGGAAACGTGATACGTATTTAAATTACTAAGCACATAAATACATACATAGACATATAGATACACCTACATGGACGCACACACATACACAAACATGCTTTTTGTAGAAATGCTCTCACTTGCACACACATATATACATGTTTATGTGCATGTGTGTTTATATAACTCTGCCACTGTTTTATAAAAAAATCGAAGTCCATAATTAATAATGAATTAATTTTAACAAGGAATTTATTTCTCACGCTTTAAATTTTCATATCTATTTTTTATCTTTTAGTCAGGAACGATGATAAAGCTGATGATAGATCCATTACAGAGACACCAAGTCTGGGAGAGGTAAGATGACAGTACCCTTGCTAGTGACTTGGTAAGCTAAAAGCACTCAAGTCGTCAGCTTGTGGTGTTAAAGAGGACGACAAATGAAGTCTATCGCCATATAAGCCAAGGAAGGATTTGAACTCAGAGCTCAAGAGTCAGAAAACAGAATTTAATGCATTCAGTGTTCCTTTTTTATATACCTGCCAATGAAACACTCTGGAATCTGGATTGATACATTTTATTGACGCTAAAAGAATTAAAGGTAAGAGTCCGGCGGGGTATGAACTCAAAGTGTTGGGTTGAATGAAATACTATGAAGCATTAGTAACTCTATCAATTAGCCATCCTATATATGTTATATTACAGCGTAACATGGCTTAGACGGGGCATCGAGAAATCACATATCATTTCTGCATTTTCTTCTTAGTCGACTTCGTTCGCTAAAATGGATTGGTTCAACATACATAAAATTCATGCCTAATATGTTACTGAAAAACTGATATATAAGCAGTTCCAACTAATGGAAAGTTGAAATACGTTTTATGGAGTAATCTATCGAATTAACCAAGATATTTATAGTACCTTATCATGGGATATACTCTGAAAGAATAGTACTTAAAAGCTCTTCTATTTTTCACGTATGTGGCCTCTAGGAAAATGTTATATGATTGTACAGCAGTAGATGTCTTTTGTTCAAATATACAAGTCGAAACTTATTTTCCATAATCCAAAATTCCTTTCTATTATTGACAAGAATTGGAATTTTTGATAAAGCTGCCAACTTTATTTGCACAAAGAATATCATGTTTACAACGAATATGTACTGAATGATTATAGGATGGGGATTTTGTAAATCAGCCAGAAAAATAACTTTACTCAAAGCTAACAATTTTATGTAGTATATTTATAGTTTCATATCTTCAAGATTCAGAGGAAGTTTAGGGGAAGAATATAAACTGTAAGACGAGAAACAGCATAGAAAAGAAAAAAGGATAATTCTGATACTTGGTGGCTAAGAGAAACGACATGGTTGTGCGATGGTTCGTCATAGAAAAACACACAATTAAATCAATTAATATTGAATCAAAATGTCATTGTTTTGAATTCTTGGACCAGCTAATTGGTGTTTCCAAACTACAAGGGGATTAAGGCGGCGAGCTAGCAGAAACGTCAGCACGCCGGGCGAAATGCGTAGCCGTATTTCGTCTGCCGTTACGTTCTGAGTTCAAATTCCGCCGAGGTCGACTTTGCCTTTCATCTTTTCGGGGTCAATAAATTAAGTACCAGTTACGCACTGGGGTCGATGTAATCGACTTAATTCCTTTGTCTGTCCTTGTTTGTCCCCTCTATGTTTAGCCTCTTGTGGGCAGTAAAGAAATAAGGGGTTTAGAGACAACACTTAGCTAACTTAAACGAAGAGCCTATATCCTCTTTGTGAGGGTCAAGAAAATTTCTAAATGAAGCTCAGATTTCGGGAATAAAACGTCATTATATTCCGTATATTCCACCAAATTTCGTTTCACTACATTTTCAACGAATCAAGTAATTTATAATACAAAGAGGGAAAGCAATGTTTGTATGAAGCCCTATTAACTCTCCCAAACACTATTTTTCTGTTTTATGTATTATATGAACAAAAACAAAAGTTGTATTTGAATAAAGCAAGAAAAGAATTACCAACGTATTAAAAAGGAAAATAATACTGGCATTTGAAAGCAACATAGGATATTTTTATTGTCTGGTATTATGTAATTTATGTGTGTTCATCTCTTTCTATTATTACTTAAATATCATAGAAGTTAATAAGAGAGGTAACTAAGCCAGAAGAAACAAACATCTAAAATGGAATATTTTTAGTTTCCATAATTTACACAGACACACACACACACACACACACATACACACGCACAAACACACTTACACACATACACACACATGAGAATGAATAGTGCGCACGCCATCTTTGACTGGTAATAACATATGTGAAAGACGAAGGAAGCTGCACACGCAGGTTCCTTGGAACCAAACTGACGTCGAATCTGTCTTTGAAGTTGTGTTTAAGGAACGTAATTGCTCGTTTATGTTTTCAAACTCTACAACATAGAGCAACTGTTGGAAATTTATAGGAATTATAAATGACGAAAATAAAAACGGGAGGTAGGATAAAAAAATAATAATAAACTGAAGAAATTAATAAAGGACTTCTACGACGACGACGAAGAAGAAGAAGAAGAAGAAGAAGAAGAAGAAGAAGAAGAAGAAGAAAGAAGAAGAAGAAGAAGAAGATGGTGATGATGGTGATGGTGAATGTATATTAAAAGGAGAAGAGTAAGCGAACGTTGATACGATATGAAAGAGGATAAAAAGAAGGGTATTAAGAAGGGAAACAAACAGGAAGAACGAGAAAAACAAACATACGATAAAACGCAGAATCTTTAAAGAACTGGCAAAAGTAGAATAGTAATAATAAAAATAATAATAATAATAATTATTATTATAATAATAATAATAATAATAATAATAATTATTATTATTATATATATAATAATAATAATAATAATGATAATAATGATGATAATAATAATAATAATAATAATAAAATATAATAATAATAATAAAAATAATAGTAATAATAATAACAATAATAATAACAATAATAATAATAATAACAATAATAATAAAAAATAATAATAATTATTATTATTATTATTATTATTATTATTATTATTATTATTATATTATTATTATTATAATGATAATAATGATAATAATGATAATATTAATAATAATAATAATAATAATAATAATAATAATTCCTTCTTCATTAGCCACAACGACTGCACATCAAACAAAATGGACAATGGAAAACAAAGGACAGCCGAGGTTTACATAAAAAGTTATCTAAACAATAAAATAATTATGATTAACAATAAAATTATTAAGATTAAGAAAGCTTCCCAAACGTGAGGAGTACCACCACGGAGCAACCAAGGAATCTCACATGTCCTGAACACCCCGATCACACAGGGAAACTCTGGCTGGCATTCCACTCCTCACATTATCCTGCGGCCGATAGGTGCATACTCATATTAGGCGTATTCACGATGACCATCCGTGTCACATTCACCACTTTCAACAACTCTCTAAACTCTCTTTCTTTTTCAAATAAAACTTGAAAAAAAAATCGATGGGTGCTTGGTTGAAGACCAAAGTATATATCTTCAGATCATTCCACAGTGCCTCTTTGGTCATAGTCACCATGCAGAGGCAATTTGCCTGCTCTTCCTGGCAGTAGAAAGTCATCGGGCGATTCTCATGATGGATTCAGCCGTGAGTCGGATTTGGCCTATTTGCGGTAAGAGCTGATTGAGAAAACTCCACAAGTTAATAATGCCCGGACACAGGAAAAGTGAATGCAGAACAGTTTCATCGCATGCAACTCCAAACAAAACACACCCGAGAGCACTTCTGTGTCTGTAGAGCTTATCTGGAACCGGTAGTGCAACGCAGTAGCCCGACTGGCTAGGGAGTTCTGGAAATTATCCCTTGGTTCCATCCAGTAAATCTTCCAAAAAACGGTCTACCAAATGACCCTTTCGACGACTAGTGTTTGCCACAGGACGTTGTCGCACTTGCCCGACACTAATACCTTATAGAACTCCAAGGTAGAATAGCCACCAACAATATTGCCCGACTGGTTGACGACGGTGAGTGCTTTGCTATAGTCCAGGTGCCAAACGCCCCGACACGGTCTACGAGTGATTAAAGATTGCAGTCCCGTCAATGAGACGAAATTGTGGAAAATCCTGTTTGACAAACAGTGATCAGGAATCGCTGGATTGTGGTAGCCTCAACTCATGTCTGCGCATCATTATCTAAAGCATGCCCAATCCTCCACTCAACGACTGCTGACAATAGATGGACCGTCGCTCCATCGAAACCTTCCCACAGGAAGCATAAGGCCAATCGCTCCTGCCCGTTCAGTAATGAAGCAGAGCAAGGATGACGGGTAAGCAGTAGTATGCGATAGAGGTGACGTCTGCATTTTCCACCTCCCATCGATCTTTCGGGTGCAGCTTCTTCTCGGTCCATTTCTGGATGAGACTGGCCGCCCTTCTCGACAACTCATTCCAGTTCTTGTCCACCTGGAGGTCAGGATCAAACTAGTCTCTGAACAGTTTAACCGGTCCGTCTGTCCGCTACCCAAAGATCTTGTCAGCAGATCATCCAATCCCGGATAATTTTCCTTTATGCAACCAAACATATCGTCACGTATGTCGTCGGATGTTAATGACATGTTGCAGAACTCCGCATTCCCAGCCCGAAGTTATGACTGGCCATCGAGGTTAGTTGTAAAATTCATCCACGTCTCGGAAACGCCGTGCCTGCCGTTCAATGCAGAAAAGTACCGTTGAAATGCCGAACACATCTGCTTCGACTCAAATAGCACACGCCCGGACAGCTCATCGGAAACTGACTTGTGCATTTGTTTCCATGTTGCCCCTCTGCCACCTGGGCCTCTCGAACGAATTTCATCCACTCGTGCGTTACAACACGTGCCCTAGCTCCGACAATGCAACCTTCGTAACTGTAGTTGAAGAATCACTCAGGAGCGATGTTTCTGCTAGTATCCCTTCTAGTTTCCGAACTAGGTCTCCTATTTTGACACTTCTATCGCTATTTCTTGATTAAACCTTAACACTTCTACTGTGATAGCCTTACAGAGACTGTAAAGAAAAGGTTCACTTACTGTATGGCGAAAGAGGACGCCCGCCTCTATGTGTGCAAGAGGATCTTTAGGGAAATCTTTGAAACACCTTCAGGGACTCTTGACCACGAAAGTCCCTACATCATAGGTGATGGTCTCTCTCTATTGTTTATGTACCTAGAAGGAATCTAGCCATCAGTAGACAGTCAGATATCGAGAACTTGCATTGGAATAAAAGTTCTTTTTCAGTTTCTGCTAGTTCGCCCAATGACGAAATACAACAAAGATTACACACCTACACAGGCAACTGAGACTTAAATAGATTTGAACTGAGACTTAAATAGTCAGGTCAAAAAAAGATGTCCAACGTAAATATAATAATAATAAAAGATGTCCGCAGTAAATATAATAATAATAATAATAATAATAATAATAATAATAATAATAAAATCACAGCACATACCCAAGGCACACAGAGCTGCGCTCGGTAGTGAAGTGAAAGCACGCTATAAAAATAAAACTACTGAATAATAATAATAATAATAATAATAATAATAATAATAATAATAATAATAATTAGAAGAAGAAGAAGAAGAAGAAGATTTATAATGATAATAATAATAATAATAATAATAATAATAATAATAATAATAATAATAATAATAATAATAATAAATTACAAAGAAATGGTGATGGTGATGATGATGTTGATGA
>NC_043004.1:56268292-56290792 GCF_006345805.1 Octopus sinensis | reverse complement strand
AGTTGAATATAAAATTGTTCCCATATTTTTACATTACGAGTAGCTATAAACACTTATCCTAGCAACGTTTTCATAGAGAGATTCTCATTCTTTTACCCCACTTGACGAGTATTAGGGTGCTTAGAACTAAGTTTCGTAGTGGAAGCCGTACTACGAGATAATTTCCTTTACGTTGTGTATCAGTGATTGGCACTTCTATAGGTTTTCACTGAAAATGTTGTTTCTATCTGATTCACGGTTATATGTATAATTGTCTAATTGGGTCAGAAAATTTGGCGATAAATACATCCGCTTCAGTGCACTTCATTTGGTGTATCGTGCGACGTACGTATGGGAGATTGTAATATTGACCATGTGTGTGTGTGTATATATATATATATATATATATGTATGTATGTGTGTATATATATATATATATATGTGTGTATATATATGTGTATGTGTGTATGTGTGTGTGTGTATATTTATTTGCTTGTTTATGTGTGTATAAACATGTACATTATTTGCATGCGCATTGTGTATATGTATATTGTATGTATGTGTATTGTATATGTATGTGTACAATTAAGTGTATATATGTGTGTGTATGTGTGCAGTGTATATATGTATATTGTAGGTGTGCTATATATGCGTGAATACAGGTATGTGCATTGCGTGTATATATGTATACATTGTTGTATGTATGTTATGTGTGTGTGTGTGTATATATACATTATATGTATGCGTACGTGTATGTGTATGCGTTGTATGTATGTGTATTGTGGGTATATGTGGTACATCTATGTAGTGTATGTAAACACTATTATATGTATATGTGTATATATGTATATGCATTGTGTATATATATATATTATATGTATGTACTGCGTATGTATATTGCATGCATATATTGTGTATGTATATTGCTTACATGCTGTATGTGTATATTGTATGTGTGTATATATATGCTAGGTGTATTTGTGTGATATTTATATTATGTATGTATGTGTGTGTGTGTGTTGTGTGTGTGTGTGTGTGTGTGTGTGTTGTGTGTGTATGTGTGTTATATATCTGTGTATGTTATATATAGATACATATTATATTTGTGTGCTGTGTGTATATGTGATATATGTGGGTGCGTTGTGTGTGGGTGTGTGTTCTGTGTGTGTGTGTTGTTTGTATGTGGTGTGTGTTTGTTTACTATGTGTGTGTGTGTGTGTGTGTTGTTGTTGTGTGTGTGTGTGGTGTGTATATATGTGTGTGACAAACAGACGCTATCTGACCAGCGGGCACGAACACATCTATTCACACCCGCATACTAACCTCCTGATAACCCCAAAATCATTCATGCATAAAGGGGAAGTATACACCACATTGGCTACTTCCTCTGTTCTCTCAGTTCAGCCTTTCTGCTAATCCCAACAGGTCAGTAAAAACATATTCTCGCCTTGTACTTAAAATATTCTGAGATGTATAAAAAAGCCATTCTAATTTTTGCTGTCAAAAGGCTGTATATATATACCGAAGATTGTATATATATACATGTAATGTGACAATTTGCGACAACCAATAATTAACGCAACCAATTCCCAATAATATATTTGTTTTATCCTTTTCTGCCAAATTTTCCCAAACATTCTCATCACACTATTGAACTTCTCTGTTACCAAACACTATATCTATACATGTAATGTGACAATTATGTATAAAAAAACATTTTTGAATTCATAATATCCAATGTGACAATTATGTAAAAACCTTTTTGAATGCATAATACTCAATGTGACAATTATGTAAAAACCTTTTTGAATGCATAATACTCAATGTGACAATTATGTAAAAACCTTTTTGAATGCATAATACTCAATGTGACAATTATGTAAAAACCTTTTTGAATGCATAATACTCAATGTGACAATTATGTAAAAAACTTTTTTTGAACCCATATTATTCAATGTTTCCTTAAATGTAACTTTTGACAATCTTTTACCAAAGAGTGAAACCGGTTAAGTAAATAAACATCGTTTAAATTGCATTTTCAACCTTTTTTGCATTTTCAAACCTTTTTTATATATATATATAAGTATGTATATATATATATTTGTGTGTGTATGTATGTATGTATATATATATATGTGTGTAGCTATATATGTATGTGTGTGTGTATATATATGTTAATATATATCTATATCTACTTACACGTATATATATATATACATACATTATATATATTATACATATACATATATATATATATATATATATATATGTATGTATGTATATATGTATGTATATATATATATAATATATTATATATATATATATATATGTATGTATGTATGTATGTATATATATATATATATATATATATATATATATATATATTAATAAATATAAGCGTACCAAAAAAATTCTCCGCTACCAACGGTCTAGTGAGAAAGAAAAGATAGTCAAAGACTATATAATATACATTCAACAATATAAGGCCATTCGACTCACTAGAAAGAGCAGACAACTCAAACCGCTAAATAGTTGTAATTCTGAAATTGAAAGAGAAATAAAAACCTTTACCCTATTCATCTCTAGACTATGCATAGTTTCGACAAACTTTCCTAAACAAATTAATTAAATTAAATAAAATTTATTTACAACTGGCGTGTCTCGTCAGCAGAGAAGCCGAGGACGAGCAAATGTCCACGAGGCGACAGCAAATAAGCCTCCAGTCCATATGCCCTAAATTTTCAAAATCCACCGCCACCGCGCGGTCTTCTAACCAGAAAATATAGTTTGTCGAAACTATGCATAGTCCAGATATGAAAAGGGTAAATGTTTTTATTTCTCTTTCAATTTCAGAATTACAATTATTTAGGGGTTTGAGTTTGTCTGCTCTTTCTAGTGAGTCGAATGACCTATTATGGCCATTCCTTATATTGTTGAATATATATATATATATATATATATATATATATATATATATATATATATATATATAAAGTGAGAGAGAGAGAGAGAGAGAGAGAGAGAAGAGAAGAAACAGACAGACAGACTGTGACAAGGTCAAAGAAGGAAAGAAAGAAGAAAATTAGAGACAGTGTGTTTATATAAGGGACCCTTTCCAGACATCATAGTTGTAACAGTTACAGGTGCCAGAATGCAAGTACTATATTTGAATACACACCCACAGGTAAAAACATACTTTGAAAATGTTGCAAGTCGCAACGAAAATTTTAGGAAAATAAAAATAAGAAATAAGTGGAAATTTTACCGGTGAGTGTGTTACATTATAAGGCACAAAAAGAAAATGACTCTCCCCAGACACAACAGAATATGCTTCAACACACGAACTCATATAAAGAACCTTGCAAACCAAATCCAAAACGAATATATATATATATATATATATATATATATATATATATATACAGGATGTCCCAAAAGACACTGTGAGGTTTCAGTTTTTAATATGAGTGACTGTGTGGTAAGTAGCTTGCTTACCAACCACATGGTTTCGGGTTCAGTCCCACTGCGTGGCAACTTGAGCAAGTGACTTCTACTATAACCTCGGGCCGACCAAAGCCTTGTGAGTGGATTTGGTAGACGGAAACTGAAAGAAGCCCGTCGTATATATATATATATATATATAAATATGTGTGAGTGTGTGTATATGTTTGTGTGTCTGTGTTCGTCCCACCAACATGGCTTGACAACCGATGCTGGTGTGTTTACATCCACGTAACTAAGCGGTTCGGCAAAAGAAACCGATAGAATAAGTACTAGGCTTACAAAGAATAAGTCCTAGGGGTACTTTGCTCGAATAAAAAGACGGTGCTCCAGCATGGCCACAGTCAAATAACTAAAATAAGTAAAAGAGTAAAATGAAAAGATCATAATGGAACTTAATATGCACTAATCAAGTTTTGCAACAACACTACAACACTTATGATAAAGGACATCACTTAAATGGCAGTCATTTCGGCTTCGCACACCCGCCAAAACTTGCAACGTTTTCATGGAGAAATTCTCATACTTTTACTCCACTTGACGAGTATTTCCCTATTGATGTTCTCCTTCAGTTGCACAAGCTTCCCCGGTTTCTTGAGATAAATGCTCTCTTCCAGGTAACCCCACAAGGAAGTCTGGAGAACGTGAAGGCCGTTCAAAGTAGACCTCACACATGGTTCCAGCAAGATAGGGCAACTGCTCATACCGCAAGGGAAACACTGCAGTCACTACGGCTGTGCTGTAGAGAAATAATAATCTCCCGCTACGGCAATGTCAACTGGCCTTCACTTTCCCCAAACTGCACCAACCTGGATTTGGCTAGTGCATATTAATTTCTATTATGTCCTTTATATTCTATGAAAATTTCATACACTTATTTGTAAAGTTAAGGAAGTTATTATAGAGTGAAACACATCAGTGTCATCTGTGACACCATTTATATATATATATATATATATATATATATATATATATATATATAATATATATATATATATTATATATATATACATACATACATATACATATATAGATATGTGTGTGTGTCTGTATGCACATACATATATAGATATATATATATAAATCTATGTATTACCGAGAGTAATAAAAATTAAACATCAAACAACATCATGGCGTTTGGAGTGATCACTAGTTATAGTGAGGTTATGCCGCCATTCCTCTTCCCACACGGCCTCACACTCAACACAGAGGCCTACATCAGGTGCTTGGATGAGGTAGTGCTGCCCCGAGTCAAGAGGGTGGTTGCTAGAAGACCCTATGTCTGGTTACAGGACTCGGCACCATGTGACACAAGCGGGAGAACCCAGTCATAGCTGTCAGATAATTTCTGCGAACGCATCGCCCCTAACATCTGGTCATCTGACACTCCAGACTGCAACTCCCTTGATTATTATGTGTGTGGTGCAGTTGAGCGAGAGACGAACAAACTCCTTATAACACCAAAGATGAACTGAAGGCAAGGCTTATGACAGCATTCACACACTTAAACAACGAGTCCCTCCAGAAGAGTTGCAGGATACTCTGAAGTTGTCCAGAAGCCATGGTTGAAGCAATGGCGATTTTATTTAATAAATTTACTCTTTAGTATTTCAGATATTTTTATGTAATTTTGGTAAATATATCTGTTAAAATTAAATGTCAGTGTTATTTCCAGTTTTGCGTACTTTAGAGACGACAGTTTATACACCGCACTGTTAATATATATTTATATGTACACAACCATATATATATGTGTGTGTGCGTCTAAGTATGTATGTGCATATATGTATATATATATATATATATATATATATATATATTCATATATATGTACTCACACAGATAGATAGATACATACATACATACATACATACATAGATACATAGATAGACAGACAGACATACAGACATACAGACAGACAGATAGATAGATAGATATATAGATAGATAGATAGATAGATAGATAGATAGATAGATAGACAGATAGACAGATAGTCAGATAGTCAGACAGACAGACAGACAGACAGATAGAAAGATAGATAGATAGATAGATAGATAGATAGATAGACATAGATAAATAGACAGGTAGATAGATAGATAGATAGATAGATAGATAGATACATACATACATACATACATACATACATACATACATACATACATACATGCATACATAGATAGATAGATAGATAGATAGATAGATAGATAGATAGATAGATAGATAGATAGATAGATAGATAGATAGATAGATAGATAGATAGGTACTTACATACTTCCGCACAAACATATATTAGTACAAAAATCTATACATACATACATACATACATACATACATACATACACAGTTTTCAGTAGACAGAGGCCAGCAAACGTTGGACGCATTTCCAGAGAGTGATAAAGGAAAACAAGCATTGTAAAGAAAATGAAAGAACATAAACAACAAAATGAACTATCATTATGTTATATAACTTAATATTCTCTTAACGGAAATATTACGCAATATTGAAAGAAAAACAATTGGAAGGACATTATTGGAAGAGTAACAGAAATAATATTAAAGATTAATGAAATGGAAAGGCGGGAAATTGCCAGAGAAGAAAAGAATAAAACTTATGCTTTGCAAGCGTTTGAAATGTTGTTTTTTTTTTACTGACAATATTAATGCGAAAATAAATAAATAAATAAAATAACACAAAATATAGAAAGTATTAAAAGGAACACATGAACACATTCAATGAAATAATAGAGGATACAAATAATAATAACAATCATGACGATGGTGATGATGATGATGATGGTGGTGGTGGTGGTGGTGGTGGTGATGATGATGATGATGGTGGTGGTGGTGGTGGTGGTGATGAAGATGATGATGATGATGATGATGATGATGATGGTGATGGTAATGACGACGATGATGATGATGATGATGGTGATGATGATGATGATAATGGTGGTGGTGATGATGATGATGATGATGAATCTTGTTAAATGTTGAAAGAAGCACGATGAATGAGATTTCGAAGAAGTATAGTCATCCATCATGTTTTGAACAATGTAAGTGAAGCGTTCATTTTGTTAAGATCAGCCGGTACATAGGCAGCACATAACGAGAGTTTGAAGGATACAAAAAAAAAAGAAATCTCCAAAAGAATGAATTGTGATGGAAAAGAAGAATATGAGGTGATATAGAAGTGTTTGAGAATGAACATTGATACTTTAGGAAGAAATAAAGAAGAATGAGGTCTATAGTGGGGCATAGGGAATTAGAAATTTCAGCATAAATTGTTGAGATATGCAGACGATTTTTAACGTTACTGATTAAAGAAATTGAGCTCATTGCAGCAAATATTTATTTACAGTTGGACAGCATCTAAAATAATAGAACCGTTTGCTCTACAGGAAACTTTGTGATTAAATGAGAAAAATATGAACTAAAGTTGACAATTTTCGTCCAATATGGTGTTTTCCACTTAAATGGAATATATTAACCTAAATTAAATAATCGCAGAGAGTATTATTCCTTTCTTGAAAAACATCAACTGACTGATGATCGAAAGAGGTTGTAAAAGCAACAGTTGAATACTGATCGGCAAATCAAGGTCGAAAGATTGTAATCAATAACACCAAAGTTTGGATAGATTGCTTGGATAGATAATAAAAACCGTAGGATATGACATCGCACTCTTGAATAGTTCTAAGCACGAAAAAAAGAGTGCAAAAAACACCGACATCTGAAGTATAGAAGTTAATATAAGAAGAAACTTCAAAGGACCACAATACGCTGGCCTTCTTTTTTGTATTGCTTTGGTTTTTGTAAAAGACAGGAGTTGGATATGAATGGACAAATAAAGTATTTTCTTTTGCAGGCAGTCTTAAACTTTCCTTTGAGGAAACCAAATAGTTTAGTTAAAGCACTTTACATTTTCACGAATGACACAGCGATGGAATTCGGTATAAGGAAGTACGGCATATTTAAAAATTGAATTTAGAATACTCGTAATGAAGAGGATGAATATAATGTCGATGGCAGGGAGTGAAGTAATGAAATTCATTGAGAAGAGGTATAAGTATTTAGGAATACTAGAAATCGACAAGATCAAAGAGAGTGAAATGAAAGAACAATTTGAAAAAGAATATCAGAGTTTAAAATTGCTGTGAAAGCCTGACTAAATAGATAAAAGGAATATATTAATAGTAAACATATGAGTAGTATGAGCAACGATAGCGGGATCAGAGAAAATCAAATGGAATAAAGAACAACACCAGATGTAAGATAACGTAAAGAAACGGGGATTGTTAGCACTCTGATATAATCCAGGTTCTGGATAACTACATTGAATGATAGGGAACATATAGAATTATTTAAGATAAACAATTATACGGTACTTGTTAGGCAAATCCTGAGTTCGCTGCTTTGGACTTTATACTGTATACAGTGTATATATTCAAGAAACTATGAAAGAGAGTGGAAAAGTGTACATCTTCAAATCTTATTTGTTAATGTATTACAATCCGACATGTGTTTCTGCTACATAAGTGCCCTAATGTCTCTTGGTGTAGCGTTTATGGATGCTGTTTTTATTTCGTATTCTGTGATTTCAACACAAGCCCACAGTATGAGAGCTATAAATAATTCTCAAATATTACATTTAACTCAGGATTTAACTCAATAATTACAACCGGTTATTGAAAATATACTGTTGCTGTATATAGAAACATATTTAAATATGTGATATACGAAGGGGTGCTGAAAAGTTCCTGGTTTTAAAGATATCCCAAAAGTCTTTGTTGGAGGCCCAACATTCCGAGTACTTTTTCAGGGCTTAAAAAAAGAAGGACCGCTGCAATATGTGTGTAAAACGTGGAGGGGATTATGTCGAATAAAATTATAATTAACTGATCCTCCTGTATTTCTGCTTACCCACAAGCCAGGAACATTTTAGAACCCCCCCCCCTCGTACATATAACTACTTTATATCTAACTAGCAGTATCACCCGGCGTTGCTCGGGTTTGTAAGGGAAATAACTATAAAGCATTTTTAGAGAGTTATAGCCAAAAAATAGCAAAAAATGCATTAAATATGGAAAAAAAATGATGGTAAATTTTTTTTTAATCGATGACTCATCGTAGACATTTTTAGAGAGTTACTTCCCTTATATTTAAAAAATATGCATTAAAATGGAAAAAAATGATGGTAAATTATTTTTAAAATCGTAGACTCATCGTAGACGCGCGCTAATACCCAGAAGGGCTTGATATGAATCACGACTATAAGATACCTGGTTTTGGTTAAACTGCACAGCAAAATGCGGGAGTAGTTAGGAATCTAAATCGTAGGAGACAGACACACAGCCTTACTTTTATATATATCTAATATTCGAGAGTCTATAACGTTTCTTTTACGTTTTACTTATAGATTCAGTACATGTGAGTAATAACTGTCTTTAACATACACTCAAGACTTGAAATGTTGAAAGCCTGGTTGACCGATACGATTTGATATGTATATTATTTTATTGAGAACTAGCAGTATCGCCCGGCGTTGCTCGGGTTTGTAAGGGAAATAACTATATAAGCATTTTTAGAGATGTAAAGTATAATAGCTATCTCCATATGGCTAACCACAAAGGGGGGTGTTACTGTAGCTTTTTACGTTCTGAGATTTAATAATACATTTTTAGAGAGTTACTTCCCTTATATAAACCGAGCGAAAATGCATTAAAAATGCGGAGAAGTTATGGTAATTTTTTTTTTAAATCGTAGACTCATCGTAGACGCGCGCTAATACCCAGAAGGGCTCGATATGAATCACGACTATAAGATACCCGCTTTTGATTAAACTGCACCGCAAAATGTGGGAGTAGTTAGGAATCTAAATCGTAGGAGACAGACACTACACAACCTCACTTTTATATATATAGATGATATAATGAAATTCAGTGATGGCCTTGACGTGTCTTGAACTCAGAATGAAAAGTTTTAACAAAATACTGCAACAAATTTTCTCTAACTCTCAATCCATCCTGTCAGTCTACCACCTCAATGTCCGTGAAAATAAGCAACGTGTGAAATTCTAACATTTTAGACCTCATCAGCCTTTGCGGGATTTGATTAAGACGAAGCGTAACCTATCAGTTATACACCAGCAAATATGCAGAATAATTCCTCTAGCGTTATATTATATTAATGACCAATAATTTGAACGTAAACGGTATTACATCTATGCGAATTAGGTAATCACCAATTTTACGAAAAAGGATAAGAAACCCACTGGGTTTATCATTTGTGCTTACACAAGTCTTTATCTAGATATTTGAGTCAGAGAAAAAGAGAGAGGGAGTGTGTGTGTGTGTGTGTGTGCGTGTGTATGTGTGTGTGTGAGTGTGTGTGTACACTTTAGTGTTTGTGTGCCAACATATTTGCATATTTGTAGACAAAACGACTATCCACTGCTTTCTCTCACTCTCTCTTCCTCTTTATTTCTATCTCTCCCACTCTCTCTCTCTCTCTATTTTTCTTTCTATCTCTCTCTCTCTCTTTCTTTTTATTTCTCTCTCTTTCTTTCTATCTCTCTCTCTCTTGCTTCGCCTACGTCTCTTATGTACACACACATACACACAGAAAAAGACACAAACCTATATACAAATCTTTTATAAACATTGCCAATTCTGTACGTAAAGGCAACGTTTCCTTCGACAAAACATTTCGGATCAATGTAGATTTAAATGACAGTTTAATTGCACTAATTATTATAATAAATCATAAAGTCTTGATGGCAAAGCCTATTCAACATACAAGGTACATTCTCTTGCATCAAATACAAGGGGGAAAATAGAGCAATTGGAGAAATGTAAGAGAGGGTGTGAATAGGGATATTTAGAATACAATGAGTGACCAGCTTAAGAAATATGAATGTGTGTCTGTGTATGTGTGCATATATGTATAGCATATGAAAGAGATGAGAATAGAATGTCTCTGTTGGAAGTTAAAAGGGCAATTTAAAGACAGGCAGCAAAGTAATTATTTGCCCATGGGAAAATATTAGGAAATAAGAAAAATAAGAAATCAAGAAATGATTTTTACCAAAAATTGCTGTCAAAATACTAAAGACATCCCAATCTATATCTGGCAATAATATATATCCTATAGGTATCTATTAATGCTGCTACACTAATATGTTGATGTGTTGCTTTGTGAAGCTAGTATTGATTTACTTTCAATTGGAACGAAACCCTAACTTGATGGAAATTGCAGAAGTAGATTGAAATAGCTTTAATTGGTAATAGCACCGACGCGATGAGTTAGATCACCTGGAGTTTGCGGCAGTGTGGACTGGTTTGATTAGCTATTATCGATTTGTTTTGACAAGGCTTATCGCCTTATATTTATAGTTGAAATAAGTTGCTATGACATTGATGTAATATCAAGAGTGAGGTATGTTTCCAGAACCCCACCCCTAATAAAATCATGAATATTTAAGCAAACTGATCTTAGTGAAAACAAATACTTTTCTGCCGAGTGTTTTAGGCAGCGAACTAGCAGAGCCGTTTGGTGTCGGAGAGAATGCATTGGGTTGAGGTGTTTGTTCCAACTCACAGCAGTCTGAATTTAAATCTCGTTGAGGTCATCTTTGCCTATTCTCCTTTCAAAGTCAATAAAAATGTACGAATTGGCAGATATGTAAAGAACATCGAACTTTATAACTAACGAACCTTATAACTGTTCTAAATATTTGCTTTCTGAGTCCAAATCTGATCATGGTCTATTCAATCCGTCACAAAGTTTAACAGCACCACCAGTCATCTGAGTGTCTCCTGTGAAGCCCACCCAATTTCCAAGTCTCGAAGGCCATGTAAATATTCATGTGCACAGCCTTGTTTCTTGATTGCAAGGTAAGAAAGAATTCGCCACTATTGTGTAACTGATTTTAATATAGTTGATAATAAATTAAAAGATACCCATCACTGTTAAATAATTTAGTTAATTATTTAAGAAAATGTTTTGATGAACTCTCAACATTGTTTTTTTTTAAATTATATGATTTTTATGTTTTTTATATTATATGATTTTTATATTTGTCATCATGTCCATTTGCTCTTCATCTCTCACTTTATATAATTAATTAACAGTATCAACAGTTACCGCAACTTCCTTTACATGGTTCCATCAGAGGCCAATTACAATAACTGTTGACGGAATTTGAAAGTAACACCCAACATTGGACCTATCAGATTATATCTTGCTGTTTATATTATGACTGTGGTTAAAGATTCTGTATGCAGTACTTCAATTCCAATCGATGAACCCTTGAATGCAATAAACATACACCTTAGCTCTTCCTTATCTTTCTAATAATCTCTGAATATGTTCAATTCCTCTCCGTTAGATTTAGATATACATTTTCGTGAATCACAATTATATTGTTTCTGTACAACCTATTGGCAACGATGAAAAAAACTTATGCTTGACATCATGTATGATAATTGTCGAGATACTGTATGGGCATTCTATTGGTGTTAAAAAATAAATCTCAGAATCGTTAAAATTGGACCAATATATGTCTTGAATATACACTGTCTGTACGAATTAACTTTTTCTTCCCATCAATTCCTAACTAGTCAAAAATTGAATTAAGCTGTATGGAACACATTTCACAATCACACCTCTTTTATTGTTAGCCTACATTCATTGAAAGTGATTCGTATCTTTCAATCTTGATCCCTTAAAAATATTGACATCATTCTTAAGATGAATTTAGGAAATTAGTAAATGAAAAATAATACATTCATATGCTGCATATTTTATAATGGATGTAGGACACTTCCTCCCGGGAGTCCGAATACAAACTATTGCAATGGAAAGTAGACTTAAGAGTTATGAGAACAATCTTCAGTAAAATACGTATTTCTTTATTTGCATAAAAACAATTGACTCAATAAAAGAAAATGCTTGTGCACAATCAAATTTATAAAATATATTTTTCTATTTAATTTGCATCAAGAAAATCGAAATATTTTACTAAACTGGGTTAAAGATGTTGTGTTAGCGTACTGCACACCATTTTCACTGTAATATGAGAATCTTAAACTAATCCCTTATTCAAATTCCCCTTCAATAATTACATCGGAAGTAGTTTTATTATTTTGCTTTGGAAATGTAGAGAAATCCGAGGAAACCATTGCTATTTATAGTTAATATTTAATTCGTGAGTCGCTGGAAATTAAAATAATAAACGAGTGTCTCGCTAAGCTAATAAATTAGTAATCTGTTCATCGTAATATTTCGCTCAAAACTTTAAAGATTTTGCCTGTAATTAAATGTGTAGTAACTCTGTAATTAATTAAATCATAGTTGTCACTATTTCCAATAGAGTTATATTTATTTCCTCTCGATTGAATATTAGTCTCTCTGTCACTCATTCATTCACTCACTCTCTCTCTCTCTCTCTCTTTCCTTCTCTTCCCCACTCTCTCTTTCTCGCTCGCTTTCTCGTGTCTCTAACGTCCGTCCTGCACCAAACAAAATTCCATTAATCCAGGAATGAAATCAACAAAGATTAAAGTAGTTTAATTTTCTTTCATTTTCAAACCGATCATTCATAATGATTTCTTTAACGAGATAGAACACCAATCTAATGCCTGCTATGTTTGCTCATATTGTTGAAATAACGTTTAGTAAATACCATAGTATCATTTCAATGTGACTTGCTTCCCGTATCTCACTTTCTGACTAAATAAATAAACAGCCTCAGTAAAGTCAAAGGTATTTTGAATGTCAGAGGTTTTCGCTATACAACACATCCTTTAATTCAAAACCACTCTTCCTTAACTTGACATAAAATATAGCCGCAATTTTATCGCGATAAAAGAAATTAAACATACATTAGATTGAAATAGTGTTCTAATTTCGAATTACATATGTCCAATTGTAGCTATATAATTTTTGCTTTGGAAATGTAGAGAAATCGGAAGAAACCATTGCTATTTATAGTTAATATTTAAATCGAGAGTCGCTGGAAATTAAAATAATTAACGAGTGTCTCACTAAGCTAATAAGTAATCTGTTCATCCTAATATTTCGTTCAAAACTTTAAAGATTTGCCTTATAACTTAGAGAACACAGCTAAAACTATCAACTCTTAAAATTCAATAAAGAGGAATATTTCGCACTGGCCATAAAATATGACGCTGATAGTGTTGTTATAGCAAAAGATACAGGCTATAACAAGATGGTAGAAATAGAAATATGCTGATATTTACGCTGAATGTAGGATATTCTGAATACAAATATGCTGAATGTATATTTCTATTTCTACCATCCTGTTATACATTCTCACTGATTTTCTATAGATATTAGAGACAACACCGATTTAAAAGCTAACAGAGTAGAACATAGTTTTGACTTTTAAAGTGTTTAGCATACTTCGTAGTATATCATGGTTGCATAACGAAATACGGTGTTCTTACTTATTATACATTCTGTATCGCTGTCATCAATGCTGTAAGCCTCATTATCTTAGTTGTAATTCATAAACAGACGCAAAAACATTTTTTTGCAAAATATTTATATGTAGGCGCAGGAGTGGCTGTGTGGTAAGTAGCTTGCTAACCAACCACATGGTTCCGGGTTCAGTCCCACTGCGTGGCATCTTGGGCAAGTGTCTTCTGCTATAGCCCCGGGCCGACCAATGTCTTGTGAGTGGATTTGGTAGACGGAAACTGAAAGAAGCCTGTCGTATATATGTATATGTATATATAAGTGTGTGTGTATATGTTTGTGTGTCTGTGTTTGTCCCGCTAGCATTGCTTGACAACCGATGCTGGTGTGTTCACATCCCCGTTACTTAGCGGTTCGGCAAAAGAGACCGATAGAATAAGTACTGGTCTTACAAAGAATAAGTCCCGGGATCGATTTGCTCGACTAAAAGGCGGTGCTCCAGCATGGCCGCAGTCAAATGACTGAAAAAAGTAAAAGAGTAATACTGTACGCTAAAGTTGTAAAGCGCAATGGTCCCCATCTGATAATAATCCATGATTGTTGTATCTGATCGATTCAAACGTTATGTATCAAAATATAATTACAAAATAGCGAAAGCATTTAATGTAAATAACAATTAGCTATTAAACTAACTTTTATTTCTTTCAAACAATAATAAATATGTTTTGCTCACCTCACTTCCGCTTTCTCTCGACGAATGAATACGTCATTACTCACAACATAAAGCATCTCGTATAAATGAGACTTTTTTATTTTTTTTTTATTTCGAGAATCCCAGATTTCGACAAATACTGTTAAAGCCAACATAGATAAAGTTTTATGGAATATTTCCAACTGATTTTTGTCTCGTAATTTGTGGCACATAACCAAACAGCCAAATTGTTCATTAAATATACATTTCGATACTAACAATGGAAAGACGATAAAACATTCCACTTCTTTTTTCTATTTCTAGCGATATCAATGGCTGAACTGATCATCCTAAAACATTTGCGAACGTTTATAGAAGCTAACAGATTTCAACTAAATAATATCTCCGTGGTACATTACAACCTCATTTTGAGAAACCAAAACTTAAATGGGGAATACCGGTCATCGTTGTATTTTTTGTATTGAGGTACAAACTAGTAGTTTAAATGTATAACGATGTTAACCATCGATACAAGGAAAATTTAATTTGTTATGGTTTATGTATATATATAGGGGAGGCGCAATGGCCAAGTGGTTAGGGCAGCGGATTCGCGGTCGTGGGATCGCGGTTTCGATTCCCAGACCGGGCGTTGTGAGTGTTTATTGAGCGAAAACACCTAAAAGCTTCACCACGCTCCAGCAGGGGGTGGTGGCGGTCCCTGCTGTACTCTTTCCCCACTCTTTCTCCCAATCTTTCTTCTGTTGGCCTGCTCGCTTAGCCAGCGGGGTGGCGTCATTCGAAGGCTAAAACAATGCGAACGCATTGTGACCAGCGATGTGTAACTACATCTGATGGACTGGTCGGTCACGTGATCACGTGATATATATATATATATATATATATATATAATTAATCAATATAGGGAGGCAAAAAAAAATTTTGTAGAATTCTTTTGCCCCCAGCGGCCTAGTGGGAAAAAATTAAATAGTCATAAACCATTTTTAAGTTCAATATCACAATCAAGGAACGGCCATAATAGGCCATTCACCCACTAGAAATAACAGCCAAAAAGCTTCAACCGCAAAATAACATTAATTCCGTAAACCAGGAGAAAATTAAAAAACATTTACCCTGAAATTCCTTATACGATGCACCGTTTCTTCTACTGTTTAATGGTAAACTAACCTGATTAAATTAAATCAAGCCAATCTACCATAGGCCCTTAGATTCATCAGTAAGGAATAGCCAAATCGGAACAGATATTTTTCACGAGGCATTCTCGTCCATGCCTCGCCAATATCTGACCTAAAATTTTCAAATCGTCGCACTCGCGCCAAATTTATCGGCAGCAAATAAATATAAGCCGCCGATTCCATTACGGAACCAACCAGAAAATTCATAATTAATTGTGATATTGAACTTAAAAATGGTTTATGACTATTTAATTTTTTCCCACTAGGCCGCTGGGGGCAAAAGAATTCTACAAAATTTTTTTTTTGCCTCCCTATATTGATTAATTATGAATTTTCTGGTTGGTTCCGTAATGGAATCGGCGGCTTATATTATTTGCTGCCGATAAATTTGGCGCGAGTGCGACGATTTGAAAATTTTAGGTCAGATATTGGCGAGGCATGGACGAGAATGCCTCGTGAAAAATATCTGTTCCGATTTGGCTATTCCTTACTGATGAATCTAAGGGCCTATGGTAGATTGGCTTGATTTAATTTAATCAGGTTAGTTTACCATTAAACAGTAGAAGAAACGGTGCATCGTATAAGGAATTTCAGGGTAAATGTTTTTTAATTTTCTCCTGGTTTACGGAATTAATGTTATTTTGCGGTTGAAGCTTTTTGGCTGTTATTTCTAGTGGGTGAATGGCCTATTATGGCCGTTCCTTGATTGTGATATTGAACTTAAAAATGGTTTATGACTATTTAATTTTTTTCCCACTAGGCCGCTGGGGGCAAAAGAATTCTACAAAATTTTTTTTGCCTCCCTATATTGATTAATTATGAATTTTCTGGTTGGTTCCGTAATGGAATCGGCGGCTTATATTTATTTGCTGCCGATAAATTTGGCGCGAGTGCGACGATTTGAAAATTTTAGGTCAGATATTGGCGAGGCATGGACGAGAATGCCTCGTGAAAAATATCTGTTCCGATTTGGCTATTCCTTACTGATGAATCTAAGGGCCTATGGTAGATTGGCTTGATTTAATTTAATCAGGTTAGTTTACCATTAAACAGTAGAAGAAACGGTGCATCGTATAAGGAATTTCAGGGTAAATGTTTTTTAATTTTCTCCTGGTTTACGGAATTAATGTTATTTTGCGGTTGAAGCTTTTTGGCTGTTATTTCTAGTGGGTGAATGGCCTATTATGGCCGTTCCTTGATTGTGATATTGAACTTAAAAATGGTTTATGACTATTTAATTTTTTCCCACTAGGCCGCTGGGGGCAAAAGAATTCTACAAAATTTTTTTTTGCCTCCCTATATTGATTAATTATGAATTTTCTGGTTGGTTCCGTAATGGAATCGGCGGCTTATATTTATTTGCTGCCGATAAATTTGGCGCGAGTGCGACGATTTGAAAATTTTAGGTCAGATATTGGCGAGGCATGGACGAGAATGCCTCGTGAAAAATATCTGTTCCGATTTGGCTATTCCTTACTGATGAATCTAAGGGCCTATGGTAGATTGGCTTGATTTAATTTAATCAGGTTAGTTTACCATTAAACAGTAGAAGAAACGGTGCATCGTATAAGGAATTTCAGGGTAAATGTTTTTTAATTTTCTCCTGGTTTACGGAATTAATGTTATTTTGCGGTTGAAGCTTTTGGCTGTTATTTCTAGTGGGTGAATGGCCTATTATGGCCGTTCCTTGATTGTGATATTGAACTTAAAAATGGTTTATGACTATTTAATTTTTTCCCACTAGGCCGCTGGGGGCAAAAGAATTCTACAAAATTTTTTTTTTGCCTCCCTATATTGATTAATTATGAATTTTCTGGTTGGTTCCGTAATGGAATCGGCGGCTTATATTTATTTGCTGCCGATAAATTTGGCGCGAGTGCGACGATTTGAAAATTTTAGGTCAGATATTGGCGAGGCATGGACGAGAATGCCTCGTGAAAAATATCTGTTCCGATTTGGCTATTCCTTACTGATGAATCTAAGGGCCTATGGTAGATTGGCTTGATTTAATTTAATCAGGTTAGTTTACCATTAAACAGTAGAAGAAACGGTGCATCGTATAAGGAATTTCAGGGTAAATGTTTTTTAATTTTCTCCTGGTTTACGGAATTAATGTTATTTTGCGGTTGAAGCTTTTTGGCTGTTATTTCTAGTGGGTGAATGGCCTATTATGGCCGTTCCTTGATTGTGATATTGAACTTAAAAATGGTTTATGACTATTTAATTTTTTCCCACTAGGCCGCTGGGGGCAAAAGAATTCTACAAAATTTTTTTTGCCTCCCTATATTGATTAATTATGAATTTTCTGGTTGGTTCCGTAATGGAATCGGCGGCTTATATTTATTTGCTGCCGATAAATTTGGCGCGAGTGCGACGATTTGAAAATTTTAGGTCAGATATTGGCGAGGCATGGACGAGAATGCCTCGTGAAAAATATCTGTTCCGATTTGGCTATTCCTTACTGATGAATCTAAGGGCCTATGGTAGATTGGCTTGATTTAATTTAATCAGGTTAGTTTACCATTAAACAGTAGAAGAAACGGTGCATCGTATAAGGAATTTCAGGGTAAATGTTTTTTAATTTTCTCCTGGTTTACGGAATTAATGTTATTTTGCGGTTGAAGCTTTTTGGCTGTTATTTCTAGTGGGTGAATGGCCTATTATGGCCGTTCCTTGATTGTGATATTGAACTTAAAAATGGTTTATGACTATTTAATTTTTTCCCACTAGGCCGCTGGGGGCAAAAGAATTCTACAAAATTTTTTTTTGCCTCCCTATATTGATTAATTATGAATTTTCTGGTTGGTTCCGTAATGGAATCGGCGGCTTATATTTATTTGCTGCCGATAAATTTGGCGCGAGTGCGACGATTTGAAAATTTTAGGTCAGATATTGGCGAGGCATGGACGAGAATGCCTCGTGAAAAATATCTGTTCCGATTTGGCTATTCCTTACTGATGAATCTAAGGGCCTATGGTAGATTGGCTTGATTTAATTTAATCAGGTTAGTTTACCATTAAACAGTAGAAGAAACGGTGCATCGTATAAGGAATTTCAGGGTAAATGTTTTTTAATTTTCTCCTGGTTTACGGAATTAATGTTATTTTGCGGTTGAAGCTTTTTGGCTGTTATTTCTAGTGGGTGAATGGCCTATTATGGCCGTTCCTTGATTGTGATATTGAACTTAAAAATGGTTTATGACTATTTAATTTTTTCCCACTAGGCCGCTGGGGGCAAAAGAATTCTACAAAATTTTTTTTTGCCTCCCTATATTGATTAATTATGAATTTTCTGGTTGGTTCCGTAATGGAACCGGCGGCTTATATTTATTTGCTGCCGATAAATTTGGCGCGAGTGCGACGATTTGAAAATTTTAGGTCAGATATTGGCGAGGCATGGACGAGAATGCCTCGTGAAAAATATCTGTTCCGATTTGGCTATTCCTTACTGATGAATCTAAGGGCCTATGGTAGATTGGCTTGATTTAATTTAATCAGGTTAGTTTACCATTAAACAGTAGAAGAAACGGTGCATCGTATAAGGAATTTCAGGGTAAATGTTTTTTAATTTTCTCCTGGTTTACGGAATTAATGTTATTTTGCGGTTGAAGCTTTTGGCTGTTATTTCTAGTGGGTGAATGGCCTATTATGGCCGTTCCTTGATTGTGATATTGAACTTAAAAATGGTTTATGACTATTTAATTTTTTCCCACTAGGCCGCTGGGGGCAAAAGAATTCTACAAAATTTTTTTTTGCCTCCCTATATTGATTAATTATGAATTTTCTGGTTGGTTCCGTAATGGAATCGGCGGCTTATATTTATTTGCTGCCGATAAATTTGGCGCGAGTGCGACGATTTGAAAATTTTAGGTCAGATATTGGCGAGGCATGGACGAGAATGCCTCGTGAAAAATATCTGTTCCGATTTGGCTATTCCTTACTGATGAATCTAAGGGCCTATGGTAGATTGGCTTGATTTAATTTAATCAGGTTAGTTTACCATTAAACAGTAGAAGAAACGGTGCATCGTATAAGGAATTTCAGGATAAATGTTTTTTAATTTTCTCCTGGTTTACGGAATTAATGTTATTTTGCGGTTGAAGCTTTTTGGCTGTTATTTCTAGTGGGTGAATGGCCTATTATGGCCGTTCCTTGATTGTGATATATATATATATATATATATACATATTAATATAGATGATTTACAGTCAGATGACCGACAAAATGCTATTATAGCATTTTGTCGGTCATCTGACTGTAAATCATCTATATTAATATGTATATATATATATATATATATATATATATATATATATATATATATATATCACGTGATCACGTGACCGACCAGTCCATCAGATGTAGTTACACATCGCTGGTCACAATGCGTTCGCATTGTTTTAGCCTTCGAATGACGCCACCCCGCTGGCTAAGCGAGCAGGCCAACAGAAGAAAGATTGGGAGAAAGAGTGGGGAAAGAGTACAGCAGGGACCGCCACCACCCCCTGCTGGAGCGTGGTGGAGCTTTTAGGTGTTTTCGCTCAATAAACACTCACAACGCCCGGTCTGGGAATCGAAACTGCGATCCCACGACCGCGAATCCGCTGCCCTAACCACTTGGCCATTGCGCCTCCCCTATATATATATATATAGATAGATAGATAGATAGATAGATAGATAGATAGATAGATTGATAGATAGATAGATAGATAGATAGATAGATAGATAGATAGATAGATATATTACCATTCGGAACAAGATGTAGTCTAATGGTTAAAATATTCCTGGGGCGAATGGTATGGTATGTCCTACTGCAAAGTCATTTATTTTCAGTTGTTGCAACGTATACCAGCCGAGTCCTGGTGCAAAAATCTTTAACATCAGCTTTCACATTCTTGATGTTTTCTTGTGTAAAGATAGGGAGAAATCGAGACGGTGAATGCTCGTAAGTACAAAATACCATTAGCAAACTCATTCCCGTTTAAGAATGATGGCTATGGGTATGGATCTTCTCATAGATAGGTGCATGTTCAAAGCATATTGATTTGCAATACCAACGGCAATTTTCTCTCAGGACAAGGATTTCTATTGTCACTTCAGCAGAGCACATCTATAGATTTATAAATCCAATACAGATTTAAAAATCCAAGCGATCTTTTGATTTCTTTTACATATTAACAAAACTCGAACTAATTGAAATTCAACGAACTGTTCTGAAATTCTTACCTCAATCATAACACAATAGTTATACCATTTACATGGCGTGAATTGCAATTAATGGTATATAACCATTTCTTTTTTAAACTAATTCTTACGAGAAAGGAATCATACATGCGTGTCATGACTACATTGATACTACGTCTTAACAAATACAGACCATTGATGATAAGCAAAAACATGATGTGCGGCATCAAATGTTGATTTATTACACGTTCTATTACGCTTATTGCTTGAGAAGGTCAATGGTCTAGTGGTCTGGGTGTTGCACACACGATATTGATTTTTAACTCTTCGACTGAGTGATGCAATCTGTTTTTGAGTAAAGCATTTCATCTCACGTTCCGCTGCAATCACTTCGAAAGCAGCGCACCTGTTCAGGCAACGTAGATTTGATTGAGGGATAATTTGATATACAGCCAATATATTCTATCGTTATAAACAAATCATTTGTACAGAGTATTCAGCGAGTAATTGCGGAACCATCTGTCTCGGACTACGAAAGACTACCATCACAGTTACAGTTATCACTATCAGTAAGTTTCAATAAATCTATGTTTTATATAATTATTTTTAAAATAGTTCTGAATATCAGAATCGGCTGAAAGACGGGGGATGTTGTCAGACGTCTTTTGGCGAGCTGAGTCCAAATCCTAACGGATAAATCTATAATTGTATATTTTCATGTTCCATAAAATAACATCCAGTCAAGTACCGGGGTCGATTTAATCAACTGTGTCTATCTATAAAACTGCTTTCTAGAAGCAATAATTTCAACAATTTTGTGTGAAAGCCATACATTATTGGCTAGCTGAGTTCTGGGAAAAATATTCAATTCTCACCTAATATATTTTACTAGCAGAGGAGCTAAAGCACTTTTACTGCAGGCATTAGAGTATTTTCTTTACGCTTATATGTTTCTTGATGAAATACTCTGATAACATATTTACCTTTCATTCATTCGAGATCGATGAAATAACTATTGCTTGTTCGACTGTAAGAAATCAATACCAATATCTAGCAGAAAAAAAGTTTGGAAGAAATTGGATATCCGTATTAAATGTTTGATAGTATTTAGATTCTGAGCTCTCATTTCTGAATCCAAATTCTAAAATTACTATTTATCATGCCTTTATGAAATAAATGTTTGCACATTTATAACTTCTATACCAAACGAAAAAGCAATACACATGCCGCTTTAATATTTAAATCCCAGACGAGCATACCATTAGTAGATCTTTTATGAATAAAGATTTAATACTTATATAAATTATGTCTCGTGTATGTTGATATCGTTTACAATCTTCAGGGTTTTCCTCGTTGGGAAATATAATCAGTTTAATGATATAATATTAATACACACATCCACAAATTACCACGAATATGTGCACATGTTTATGTACATATACATGCATACATGTATGCGTATGTGTGCGTCTTTGTGTGGGGGGTGCGTGTGTGCGTGTGGAAAAGGGGCGTCTAT
>NC_043004.1:56238292-56265792 GCF_006345805.1 Octopus sinensis | reverse complement strand
CATAAAATAAGGTTTATATATATACACAAATTAGCTAAACTTACATAAGTAATTTACATTATGTCTACATTTAATTTTTCGTTCATCTAGGAATTTATTATTTTTTTATTATTAGCTAATAATATCTCCTTAAATTCATTAGTACATAATAAACAAGAATTACTATCTATTCGATAAGATTTTGCTTTACACACTATCTCCCAATTTAAATTGTACTTAATACTTTTAGATTTTAGTTACCCTATATTTTTACTAACGGCCAGTATGATTAATTAAATTTCTATTCTTTAAAGAATTCATGTGTTGAGCCACCCGTAATTTAATTTTATTAGAATTGTATGCTTTTATTTTTTTAATTTGTTATATAAATATATTTGTCTGCATGAGTTTACTTTTTGCGTATTTCAGGACTATATAAACCTGTCATGTATTTGTGTACCTCATTAATATATAAGTACATGTGGATGTATGTACTCATATATAAGTTTATATGTATATTTATGCATTCATGTGTGTGTGTGTGAGAGAGAGAGAGAGAGAGAAGGAGGTGCATGTCTCCAAAACTCCAGAGTTGAGTAACGTTTTCATACTTGGATTTGTAAACTACGATAAGAATAACATATATGAAATAAACAATATGTAAAAGTACTAACACAGAAAAACACTAACACAGGAAAACACTAACACACAGAAAAAGTAAAACAAAACGCGGGTGAAAAGAATCTTGTGATGCGAGGAATCAAGTGTGTAAGATCAACATAAAACAATGTGCGTCACAGACAACAGTGAAGTGGACCGCGAAGTCGCAGACAGCTGCGAAGTGAACCACAACACAGCGTGTGGTTGTCATGGTAACGAGCTGCTAATGACACGCTCTCTGTTGTTTGACTAAAATTGCCAAAATTTCCCAACTTTAATTCCAAATAACATCAGATTCTTTAATTTACGAGATAATGTAATTGGTTGATCGTAGTCAAAATTCAGAGTTGCATCGATACCTCAAAACTGAAAGCAATCTGAGCAAAATTAAGTGGGGCTCATTTTGCGAATAAGAAAGACTAGATCCGTAGTGGATGTAATCGATTGGCCTAAAGTAGAAAGAATATGTACATATATATATATATATATATATATATACATACATACATACATACATACATATATATATATATAGATATATAGATCGATAGATAGATAGATAGATAGATAGATAGATAGATAGATAGATAGATAGATAGATAGATAGATAGATAAATAGATAGATAGATAGATAGATAGATAGATAGATAGATAGATAGATAGATAGATAGATAGATAGATAGATAGATAGATAGATAGATAAGTGCGAAAATCGAAACGGAAATAAACCTATCGCAAAGACTCAACCACTACCAATAAATAAGAATAGACACTTAAAACAATTTTATACATAACATCATATTGTAAAATAATTCCCATCATTTCCTAGATCTTTTTTCCAACATATAATCCTGCACACACACACACACACTTTCACCCCAAAGAAAACATCGCAACAACACACTCACACAAAAAAGCACACACACACAAATACACACATATATCCACACACATGCACAAGCACACACACATTCATAAACACAACACATGCGCAAACACGTAAACACGTTTGCACACACAGATAAACACGCACATACACTCACACACACATGCAAATAGTTATCACAAAAACACACACTGACACACCTACACATATATACTCACAAATAAAGCACCGCAAAAGCACACATACACACACAAACACGCACACACACGAACATACACACATACACACAGCTGGTGACCACACATACGCAAAGGAAAAAATCCTAAAACATTCATCACAACATACACATCCATCATCACAGGTGGTCACATCCCAAACATATTAAAGGTCAGTCAACACAATACTCACACACACACACACATACACACACACATACAGGTGGACATAAAACCTATTTAGCCACTCCCTTTGTATGAACATACAGACATTTCTTTTAGACAATAGACAACTACACTCTAACATTTTGAACTCTATACCAAACTATTTTTAAAGAAGACCTCACCAAAATATCCAAACATGTTCTTGACCCTCAGACAGAAGATAAACTGTTTTTACTTGTTTTTATTACTTTTTATTACTCTTTTACTACTTTTTAAAAAAATAATTTTACTGATATTTGATAAGGTGAGATTCATCGAAAGCGGTAATATTTGCTTTATATAAATTTGAAAGTCATTTTCATTAAACTCCTCAAATTGAAATCTCTTAGACTTACTGGTGCGATATTTCTACCTCCATCTTATATATATATATATATATATATATATATATATATATATATATATATATATATATATATATATATATATATATATATATATATATATATATATGTGTGTATATATATATATATATGAAGATGACTCTAAGCTCCAGAAAGTCATTAGGGGATCATATGATCGACCGATGCTTCAATCGGACCTATGCAGAGTAGCCCAACGGGCACAAAAAATATGCATTTGAACGAAGAAAAATTTGAGCTCATACCCATTTGGAAAAGAGGAGACACTCAAAAAACCTATAACTACTAGGATACATTTTACCCGCATTTTCCATAGTCTCTGTAATTCAGTAGCGAGGTCTTGATATTTTTTCTATACCTCTCATATTAATTCTTTCATCATTTGCGACTGTAAAGTCAATTATCTGGCATTTTCCATTTTCTTTATCTTCTACTACCAAATGAGACCTTCTTGCTTCTATTACTCTGTCAGTCTGAATGTTAATGTCCGACAACATCTTGTATTTCTTACTTTCTAGTACTTTCCTAGGTTCATGTTCATACCGGTTATCAGTATGCTCAAATCCTAGATTTCTACATAGCTCCCAGTGGGTTGTTCTCACTAAATTGTCATGTCTTTTTTGTAATATTTCTGTGCCAGCATGCTACATTCACTTACTATATGATTAACGCTTTCTTCTTTTGATTTGCATAATCTACATTGAGAATCTACCTGGTTTTTGTCTATCTTAGCTTTTATCCAATCAGTTCTTTATGCTTGATCTTGTGCGTCTACTAACAAACTTTCTGTCTCCCTCTTTAGCTTTCCTTTCTGTAACCATAATCATGTCGCACGACAACTACTGGATGCAGCTATATTTGGAAATCTACAATGCAACGCCTTTTCTTGCAGGTCAGAAAATTTATATTCTTTTTTCTGGTTTTATAACTTCGTTTGGATTTTTGGTTTCCCCACGTCTTGCCGTTCATCTAGCAGCTTTTGATAAAATTTCTTCCCTATTACCTACATGGGGGTCTATATCTACTCTAGCTAATTCCACGCAGTCTTCTGCTGATATTAACCCTCTTCTACCTTCCTTTCTAAGAAGGTAAAATCTTGCTACTCCTGCTCTTAGATGAATCCTCCATTCATAAGGAATTCCTTCCTTGTTCTGTCTAGCTTTGCTAATTCATTTTTTTTTTTGTCTAATCTACAAAATATTCTGAGTATCTAAGTAATGATACTGCCCAAGTATTTACATCCTTCACTAGATTCGAACCATAACTTCATTAGGTTCATCACCCTTCTCACGTACACCTTCTCAATTTCTGCTTTCATTTCTGTAGTCGGTACTCTGTCAGATTCTAATACTCCTAGATACTCATAACTCTCCCCTCCTCTCAATAATATTGATGTTTGGCCATCTGGTAATTGGATGCCTTCGTTGTTGACTACCTGCCCTCTTCTCATGATTAATATTGCTCACCTAGCTATGCCAAATTCCATGCCTATATCTTTGCTGAGGAGGCTTATAGATTGTATTAAAGAATTTCTTTCTTTTTCATTCCTAATAAAAGCTTATTATTATTATTGCTTTTGTTGTTTTCGTTGTTGTTGTTGTTGTTACTACTACTACAACTACTGCTGTTGATGATAGTCTTCCCGTTCATATCGGCTAGGTAATAAATACCTGTCGATCGGCAATCAGTGACCCAGGGAAGACATTTTCAATTGCCTAATGCAAAATAGATCATCACCCTTAAAACATTTCAAAATTCGTTTAATATTATGGAGTTCGTAAATGCGATTTTCCTTATATCACGCTTTCGATATTCTGACTTTTCGGACAGTTGGAATATATTTCAATTATTATGAATTTCATAGGAACGAAAATTTTATGAAAGTGATTGTTATTGTCATAAGACGAGTAATCGATTTTCATAATTAATATCTGAATAAAGACACTATTTCCATATATACACAAGCTGCCCGTTTGCTGCGCATTTTAAAACTTAGACAGAATATATAAGATGTCTATATAGCTGCTTACCTGCATACATACATAATTATACGTCTATCAAACTATATATACATATATAATATCATTTATATATGCTATTTACACTCTTGCGTACATATATATATATATATATATATATATATATATATATATATTATATATATATTATTTACACTATATACATATATATGAGAATGTCAGAATGATGTGGACCTTCTGATGACAAACCAACACGGATTTTCATAATTTAGGCGCAAGAGTGACTGTGAGGTAAGTAGCTTGCTAACCAAACACATGGTTCTGGGTTCAGTCCCACTGCGTGGCATCTTGGGCAAGTGTCTTCTGCTATAGCCCCGGGCCGACCAATGCCTTGTAAGTGGATTTGGTAGACGGAAACTGAAAGAAGCCTGTCGTATATATGTATATATATATATTTGTGTGTATGTGTTTGTGTGTCTGTGTTTGTCACGCTAGCATTGCTTGACAACCGATGCTGGTGTGTTTACGTCCCCGTCACTTAGCGGTTCGGCAAAAGAGACCGATAGAATAAGTACTGGGCTTACAAAGAATGAGTCCCGGGGTCGATTTGCTCGACTAAAAGGCGGTGCTCCAGCATGGCCGCAGTCAAATGACTGAAACAAGTAAAAGAGTATATATATTGCGTATGAGTATATTATGCATATATGCAGATTATGCGTATGTATGAATATTCTATGTAAGCATGTACCGATGTTTATAGACACATATGTTGTTCGTCTACATATAGCAAAATACGTGTACGTTTTACTTCGTTACGAAGTTTGAATGTCAATGAAAAGGCAGCAGCAGCTACCATCTTTAAAACTTAATTAAAATTTAAAGTTTTCTAAGTGAGTATTCTTGGCTGATATCAATTTTCCTTTTATAAGCTTAGGCTAAGGAAAAATCAAAAAGAGGAAAATTAAAGAAAAATGATAAAGAAAATCGATCGATTAAAAACATCCACCCACTTCCATTTCAATTCACTGATCATTTTAGTAAAAAAAAAAACTATCATATTGATAGATAGCTTCTATTTTTACCACAACTATTTTTAACATCATTGAAGATGCTAAAAAGTTTAATCTAAAGTTTTGCCAGGAGGAAGTAAGAGCAACTACTTTTATTGACATTTTTCATATTATTCGTTCAGGTTCCATTAAAATATCTGGCCTCCTTATATTAACGTAGTGTCAAAGTTCTGATATCATTGCCATTCATAAAAAATAAAATAATTTATATCATTCATATCTATAAAAGTATCCGCAGTTTTTCCTCGTGTTGGCTTAGGTCTAAAGGCATACACCAACTCTATTTAATAAGCAAAATTTTAAAGATACACCTAACTTAATATTTCCGCTCTTTCACAGAATATCGATCTTCTCCTTTGACGGACGTCTTCAAGAATTACCGTATCTCATATACAATTCAAAGAGATACTCTATACGCCAAAGGTCTCCTTGAAAAATCATACATCAAATATCTTCTTGTCTTCATATAAGAAATGTCACTAGCAATCATTCATCATCGCATTTATCTTGAAAACCTGATACATGGGTATTAGCCAATATTCCCATTTATCAGTAATTATCGGTTATAATGTAGGTCAGTCCTAATATTATTTAGCGATGGCTAGATACACCATTAAGTACGAAAATGCATCCAGATGTATGTCTGACTTACCTGGAAAGGGAGTAGGTGATATAAAAAGTTTCAATGAAAAATCTGAAATATTTGCACTTCAAACTTGTTTCGTTATGTATGCTGTCCTCATACACAGAAAAAATATTAACACTAGAAATTGCATTAAATAGCATCAATGCAAAACCGAACTGAGTTCTAATTTAAGAGATGGATAAAATCCCATTGAGATAGCATCCAAAAGAAACACATTTGAAGCGAAGCTGAAATTTTTAAATATAATGTACAATATAATTTTCATCAATACAATATTAGTGTTGAAATAAAAACGAGAAAAAAGGGAGCAAAATGTCAAATATTAATCCTAAATGCAAACTAATTTAAATTAATCAATACTTTGATGTTCTTGCCCCGTTTACCTTTGATTTCACTAAATTTGATAAATATAGGTTTCAAATTGTTGGAACAATGTCAACCATTTTAGAGGAGGAGATACGTCGAGTACATCGACCCCAGTGTTCAGCTGGTATTTATTTTATCGACTCCGAAAAATGAAAGTCCAAGTCGAACTTGCGGGAATTTGAACTCGGAGCGTAAATTCGGATAAACCGCAGCTTAGCATGTTGTCCTGCGCAGTAAGGATTCTGCCAGCTCGCCACCTTAGGCTTAATTAATATTAATTTCAAATTCAGGCAGCGAGCTGGCACATTCGTTAGCACACCGGGCGAAATGCTTAGCGGTATTTCGTCTGCCGTTACGTTCTGAGTTCAAATTCCGCCGAGGTCTACATTGCCTTTCATCCTTTCGGGGTCGATAAATTAAGTACTAGTTAGGCACAGGGGTCGATGTAATCGACTTAATCCGTTTGCCTGTCCTTGTTTGTCCCCTCTGTTTTTAACCCCTTGAGGGTAGTAAAGAAATCGATATTTAAGGCGGTGAGCTAGCAGAAACGTTAGCACGCCGGGCGAAATGCGTAGCCGTATTTCGACTGTCGTTACGTTCTGAGTTCAAATTCTGCCGTGGTCGACTTTGCTTTTCATCCTTTCGGGGTCGATTAAATAAGTACCAGTTACACACTGGGGTCGATATAATCGACTTCATCCCTTTGTCTTATTTGTCCCTTCTATGTTTAACCCTCTCCCTGTGTGCAATAAAGAAATAAATATTAAACTTCGGGGTTGACAAACTAAGTACCAGTTGCGTACTGGGATCGATCTCATCGACTAATCCCTAAATTTCGCACCTTGTGCCTAGAGTAGAAAAGCATATTAATATCAAATTTTGGCACAACACCAGTAATTTCAGGGAAGAGGATATGTTGATACATCAACTCCTGTATTCAATAGGTTCTTATTTTATTCACACCGGACTGATGATGGACAAAGTTGACCCTGCCGGAATTTGAACATCTTTATATGCTGCTAAGCATTTTACCTGACGTGCTAACGACTCTGACAGCTTGCCGCCTTAGGTTTGGTCAATATTAAACATTCAACTTATGTTTTCTTCTAATCGCTAATTTATTCGAGAAATTGTAACTCTTTTACTTGTTTTAAATATTAACATCAGCTATACAAGGACACGATCTTCAAGGGTTTAGTAGATCAAATCCATCTCGGTGCTTAATTTTGAATCTTGTATTTATTCAGAGACTTTCTTTTTCCGAATATTAATGGACGGAAATGCAAACTAATTAGCACTGGTTGTCTATAAGAGACAAACACAACAGGACGCGCACACATATATTCGTAGACATAAATATGTATAAACACTCACATACATACACACACATACTATACATACATACATACATATATATATATATATATATATATATATATATATATATATATATATATATATAAACTCACATCTATAACTTTATAAGTATATTTACACTCTCTAAGATGTTTGGAAAACCTATATGAAATTTAGCTGAAGATTACTTGACATTGTATTTGCTGTAATGTTTGCTGCTTTAATAAAATGTTTATAGTATGAAATAATTGTACTAAACTACTGATCCATTCTTGTTGCTTATTTTTTAGTATATATATATATATATATATATATATATATATACATACAAGATTCAAGGATCCTAGTGGAGGCAGTAAGTCAGCTTCAAGCAATCCGTAGTGAATATAGCTTTCACGGAAAATAGTGGTTTATTGAAACGGAAGGCTGTCGATTTGTTTTCGAATGGAACTACGATAAACTGAAACATGTGTTTCATAGTAAGCGGAAGCTCAGAAGAGGTAAATATCCAAGCGTAATGTATACTGTAGGCCAGTGCTTTTCAAACTTTTTGCTTGAGCGGAACCCCAAGGTAACATTCCACTGGCTCAAGGAACCCCTGTGCAATAATTTAATAGTCTTATGCACACATATCTGCACGGGAGAATTAAAAATTACTGCCGATTTTAGCAGTTTTGTAACTTCTTGCGGAACCCCTGGACTGCACTGGCGGAATCCTAAGGTCCCGCGGAACCCTGGTTGAAAACCACTGCTGTAGGCTATTCTTCAAGCCAAGGATGTCTTGATTAAATAAAAGTCTACATTGTGTCAAGGAGGTACATATTAACTCATGGAAGATTCAATTAAGAATGTGGTAAGAATATATATTTGACGGGTGTCTTTGCATTTTCTGTCTACCAAATTCCCTCAGAGATTATTGGTCAAATCGTTAGGGGGTTGCATAGATGTTACCGAAACGGACACCTTCAGCACTAATGGACTGGCAGCAATGGAGCCAATGTGAATATCCCGCAGTCTTCTCCTTGGATAAAATCAATGGCGAAAATGGGGGAGTTATAGATCATTATAAATCTTCCTTTAAAATCTTTGCCCCCTGACCTGTCCATACCATACGCTATCACAGCCAACATGGTTCGATGGATGCCCTCCATAAGTCAGACACAGTTATCTTCAACATCATTGGCATTGTGGCATCGTGATATCAGCGTATGATAATATCGTCGGAAAGGAAAATAGTATTAAGCAATACTAGAGAATTCTTCGACAGCTGAAACTCGAAGCAAAATCGTTAAAATAAGCAGTTGTTGTTTTTCGAGTCAATTACTTATTTATTTTATTGTTTTACATTATCTTTATATCTGTTCTAACCGTAACAGTAACAACAGTAACAACAACAACACCAACAACAACTACACCAACAACAACAACAACAACAACAATAATGATGATGATGATGATGAGGATGATAATAATAATAATAATAATTATAATAATAATAATAATAATAATAATAATAATAATAATAATAATAATAATAATAATAATAATGATAATAATAATAATCCCATTTGGAACACAGTTTGATTTTAATACGACTTGTCACCTGATCATGATGGTATGTCAACTACAGAAAAAGAAACAAGTCATAAAATCAGTAAATAACAAACAAATTATTCAGTGGTTGAGAAACTCCAGTTACATTTTCATTGACAAAACATGGTGAAGAAAGATGATACTGTAGAATAAAAAAAGAAAAAAGACGAAATAAATAAATACATGTAATACCAATGCTACATGTAACCGTTGCAGCTGAAAATCTTACACAGACTTTTTTAAAAAAATAGAAATGTTACTAGAATGAAAAATTAGAAAAGTTACTAGGACAAAGAGAAAACAATCAGTTGTATAACGGACTCAAATAAATACACTGGTCAACAAATAATTGATCCCAAGAAAAGCAATACCTATATCTTATATGCTTTTGCATGCAGGATTCAAAATGAATGTCAAACTATCTGTATCACCCACAGTTTCTCTGTTCCGCGATATCCCTCTCAGTTCCTGTTACATGGGTTAAGTTTCAGTTAGGCTATTGAAATGTGAAGCTAACAGTTTAAGAAATACTCCTAATTTAAATGTTTATGAATAGAATTAACCTAATGATATCATAAATCTAGCTATCGAAGTCAAGGAATTACCGAAGCTTGGCAACACTGAGTCAATGAGTCACCGAAGCTTTGTCAGTAGTGTACTTGAAGTGTACTTACTTGTACCTGAGCCTCCAACATAAATCATAGTGACAACGAGTCAAGTGATGAAGATGTCGAGAAAGAAAAAGACTTGGTGTTTGAGCCTAACTGTTCTTCAATTGAACCACGTTTGTTGAGTCAGGGAGATCTGAATGATCTTGAGCTGGATTTACACTTGTCGAAAAAGCAAGCTGAACTTCTTAGTTCCAGGCTAAAGGCCTGGAATGTTCTCCAGAAAGAGACCAAAGTTAGTTTTTATAGTGCTCACATTGTGACTTTGCAAATATTTTTCTCTCTTGAGGAATGTCTGGTGTTTTGTAATGATGCATATTCTGTTATGGAAGAACTTAGCAACAAATATAAAACGAATGAGTGACGTCTGTTTATTGACTCCTCAAAAGTAAGCTTGAAAGCAATTTTACTCCACAATGGAAATGAATTTCCTTCTGTTCCTCTGGCCCCTTGTAGTTAACATGAAGGAAACATATGAGAGTATGAATCTTTTGTTGCAAAAAATTAAGTACGAGGAATATAAGTGGAATATATATGGTGACCTAAACGTTGTGGCACTTTTACTTGGAATGCAGCCGGGTTACAAGTTTTGTTGCTTCCTCTCTGAGTAGGAGCGTCGGCATAAGAAAAAAAATCATTATGAAAAGAATATGTGGGTGAAACGAACTCTGACCCCTGGAAAGAAGAATGTCATCAATCCTCCTCTTGTTGATTCTCAGAAAATTTATCTGTCACCTCTGCATATCAAGCTACGGTTGATGAAGAATTTCGTCAAAGACATGAATAGGACTGGCAAGGGATTCACGCATTTGAAAACTAAATTTCCAAGAGTAACTAACGCAAAAATCAAGGAATGTAGTTTTGTTAGGCCACCGAGCTCACGAGAGACCATAAGTTTGACGAAGAGCTCAAATGATGTTGAAAAAGTTGCGTGATGGTCATTTAAGTAAGTTTTCAGAGAGTTTTGAGGGTATCACAGAGCAGAGATCTGTTCTTACATTAAGAAAGAGCTATAGACATCACACAAGGCCTTGCGATGCAATATGAGTCTAAACATCCACTTGTTGAATCCTCGGTTGGACATTTTCCCTGCAATTCTTGGGGCTGCCAGTGACGAGCACGGCGAAAGTGTTCACCAAAGCATTCTAAACATAGAGACTCGGAATCAAGGAAAGGGTAGCTCTTCTATGTTGGCTGATTGTTGTTGGTCACAAAAAGGAACGTTCCTGATGATAAATACAGTCGAAAACCATATGCTCTACGATTTAAAAATAAGTTTCCTTGTAATATCAACCTGATTTTTGAATTCATTAAATGCAATTATTTAACAATTTACATATGCTATCACAGAAAAACTATGACTTATAGAAAAAATCTGAAAGCACACTTGAATTCTGTAGATAAAGTGCTGTTAAATTCACTTGCTTTTGGTCGGGGGTCAGAAAATTTGGGGGACAGAATTAATTCTGTTGACCAATTATAATTGTCAGCGTTATTTCTGCATTAACATGGTGCATCTATTGTATAATTTAATAACTCTGTCACATAACAACCATGCCTGAGAGAAAAATTCTAAAAACGTATTAGAAATCTGCGTTAAGAGTGCTACAAAGTTTCTGTAGTTTATGGGACAGCAAAAAGTTCGAATTCTGTTGGCCAGTGATATTATTTATTATAAATATTACAGAAGTGATGCAATTTTGACATATACGTACATTATTACCAAGTTGCATTAAAATACAAGCACATATGTCTAAACGTGCTAATATATACGTGTGTGTGAATAAACATGTATATATATATATATATATATATATATATATATATATATAGCGATGTATATACCATTTATAACACAAATTTGGAACTCTGTCAATGCAAAATTTTCGCTTCTTCATGATAGACACTATCTCGGTTCTCTGGAGTTAAGCCCACAGTGTGTTTGTGTTTATATACACATGTTACAAATGATGTACACGTCCGTATTTTTGCCCCTGATATTTCACATCTTCAAGTGCTTATATATGTATATATTGGCGAGGCAAACAGGGAAAATAGAACTAAAAATATGAGTATGTATGAATATTTATTAACATTTAGCAGAAGCAACAGAATAATTTAAGAGACAAGAGTTTCGTGAGTTAGAACTCATCAGACTAGTTCTGGAACTGTCCACAGAAACGCCCTTAGAACCGTTATATAAATTTATAACCTGTTGATTTGCAACTAGTTTGATAACTGGTAACACATGATATTCTCCACCCTTCAGTTACTTTGTGGCTTCGGACATATATAAAAATATATATATATATATATATATATATATGTTACGAAGAAGGCAGTTTGGATTTTATATTATTCTTTATTAGCTCTTTCGTCCGTTCAAACGGACTCTCCAGATGTACAGAAAATATCTTCCGGTTTTCTATACAAATCGCAAAGAGGTTGTTGTTTTGTTTAGAAAATGAGGAAGAGTAAAGTGGAAGGAAGGGAGGAGAGGGGGAGAGAAAGACTGAGACCCAAGAAAGAGAAAGGAAATTAGAAGAAGCCATGCATCTTGGGATGGTCTTTAAAATTATGTATTTTAAAAATATGTACCCTGGCCAAGTCTTCAAAGACTATCCTTAAATGCATGCCTTCTATTTACGTTTCTCTTTCCTGTCTCTCTGCATCCCTCTCTCTCTACCTCTCTTCCTTTCCTTCCCCTTTTCTCTTTCTCCTCTTCTAAACAAAATGACATCTTTTTGATTTGTATAGAAGAGTGAAGACATTTTCTGTGCATCTAATCGCAAGACATTGATTGAACGGACGAAAGCGCTAATAAAGAATCATATATATATATGTGTGTATGTGTGTGTGTGTGTGTGTGTGTGTGCGTGTGTGTGTGTGTGTGTGTGTGTGTTCTTGTGTGTGTAAATATTGTATACACATATACACTGTCTCTTGAAGAACAGCCACATTAAAGTGGCCATAAGCAATATTATATATATACATATATATATATATATATATGTATATATATATGTATGTATGTATGTATGTATCTATCTATCTATCTATAAATATTATATATAGTCAGGTCCACAGTAGTTATTAAACTTGATTCCAATCAATACTATTCAAAGTATAAATTAATAAAAATATTTTTTTCCGGTTTTAAAGGCTGTATTTTTTACGGGAAAATTTTAAGTCACATAATACAATTTAATGGCGGCTTTAATTAAACTACTAAAATTTACGTCATTATATTGGTGGACATTTTACAAAAAAACTGTACATTCTCAGTACAACGCACTATTAATTATTTCTCATTTAGGCACGAAGACAATATATTGGAAAGGAAGGACTTAGTGGAGACTATTTGCATCGGTATTTGACTGGGATTTTGTTTTATTGAAACTGCGAGAAAACATATCAAAGTTCACTTCAGTGAGTTATGAATTCAGAATATACAGAGCAGAGACAAACACCGTAAAGCATTGTATTCGACGCTCTCATGACTCTGCTAGCTCACTACGTTAAGACGCACCATTAATATGTTGAGATGCGAAAATGAGATGGGTTAACATTTGATTCATGACGGAGAATTGTCGAACTGCATAGAAGTTAAAATATACTCAGTAATTGCTACTTGTTTAAGCCGATTGCTATTCTGAATTTCCTAGAAGGAAAATTTACTGGGAAGATGGACTGGCATATGTACTATTTGCCGTTGGATGATTGCTAAAAAGCTAGTATTGCTGTATTGCATAATGGTCAATAGATATACGGCATACAGAGAGGTGTCGTTACGATTAAAAATCTAGTGAAAATCCTTTTGCATTATGTAAGAGACGACGAGTAAGATATTGCGCGTTTCTCTAATATTTAAATGTTCGTGCATTCAATTGACTCAATAACATAAGAACTAAACCTCATTTGAGTATGTATGGGGAAATACCTTAAGATCTGGAGTGCATGAAGTAAGTTGTAGAGAAGAAAAAATTTCGTTCGGCTTCAATATAATAGTTAAGCGTGCTATAGGTGATGTCTTGTTTTAGGACGAATGTCATGAAATGTTGTCATTTTCATTAAAAAATTATATATAGGCCAAATCGGGGAGCGAAAAGTAGACATGTTTCAGTTGGAGCTAGTTTTGAGTATACATATATAGCAGAATTAATCTGACCATTTGAAATAATGTGTATATATATATATATATATATATATATATATATATATATATATATATATATATATATATATATATATATATATATATATATATATATATATATATATATATTTATAATAAGATTAGCTCGTATGCGAGTGGGTATATATTTGTAAAAAATGAAGTTTGAAAATGCCGCTATATTAAACAAATTTTAATTTAACATGTTTCGGTTCTTGAAATAACGAACCTTATCAAAAATTTTTTTTTTATATATAATAGAGAGAGTCCATGCTATATGTTTAAAGAGTATGATGTAATAGTTCATAATTGTGACATACATTCAATAGAGTCAAATATTAAAAAAATCATATATAATAAAGAGAGTCCATGCTATATGTTTAAAGAGTATGATGTAATAGTTCATAATTGTGACATACATTCAATAGAGTCAAATATAAAAAATTCATGTTCTTGAAAAGGCGAGGAGTTCATTATAGATTTTACCTTGTGTTCCAATGGGAGCAACAGTAATGATTTTTGGTCGGTGTCTACTGGCATAATATTGGTAAATTTTGTGATTGTTGGATTTATATCAGCTAAGCTGTGGTCACTTGCACTGTTCACTGACGTCATATAGTTCCAAACCAATCAAAACCCAGCCTCAACGTATATAGTGAAAAGACTCCTAACTGTATCCTGTTCGGAAACCAACCAAGCGGAACGACAAGTTTGGCCACGGAAGAAAATCGTCATCAATTTTTTGACGAATCGAAACTAGATCTGACCCATGACTGTATCCTGTTAGGTGGCTAGCCCAGCAGAACGAGTAGTTTGACCACGGAAGAAAAACATCATCAATGTTTTGACGAATCAGAATCGGGTCTGACCCATAGCCGTATCGTGTGAGGAAACCGACCAAGCAGGGTGACAATAGCTTGACCACTGAGATAACACGTCATCAATTTTTTGACGAATCAGAATTAGATCTGCTCGCAGAGAAAGAAATCTTTTTATAAATTTTTCCTTCCCTAAGACATATCACTGTCAGCGTGAGTGACTGTTTAAGGATCTGAGAAATTGTAATACGCCCCACCTCCATTATTATAATTCTCTCACTGTGGCCGTAGCAACAGTGACCACGGTGGTTGTAGTAGTAGTGCGAGTTGGGGCAGTCGTAGTGGTTGTGGTAGAATTTCGTCTTTCTTTTTTGGAGGACCAATGTTTTGTTTTAATATTCCTGGCCCAGGGTGTTCAAACTTGGTCTAAATTTTTTGATGAAATAAAGTTCTTTATTTTGGCGTTGCGTGAAGGTTACGCTGTCACTGAATTTATAAAGTGGGTAAGTTGTAAATTTCGGATTTACATTTGCAGCACATCTATCTATGTGTCCGCTGAACGGTATTTTCCGGTATTCAGGGTTTCTAATTTGTGATTTATGCACTGCCATCCTGTTACGTAAGCTATTTTTGTATGGCCTATATACTGCCTATTGCAGCCTGCGTATGTTAAGACGTAAATATATATATATATATATATACTCTTTTACTCTTTTACTTGTTTCAGTCATTTGACTGCGGCCATGCTGGAGCACCGCCTTTAGTCGAGCAACTCGACCCCGGGACTTGTTCTTTTGTAAGCCCAGTACTTATTCTATCGGTCTCTTTTTGCCGAACCGCTAAGTTACAGGGACGTAAACACACCAGCATCGGTTGTCAAGCAATGCTAGGGGAACAAACACAGACACACAAACACATACACATACATATATATACATATATACGACAGGCTTCTTTCAGTTTCCGTCTACCAAATCCACTCACAAGGCATTGGTCGGCCCGGGGCTATAGCAGAAGACACTTTCCCAAGATGCCACGCAGTGGGACTGAACCCGGAACGATGTGGTTGGTTAGCAAGCTACTTACCACACAGCCACTCCTGCGCCTATATATATACATATATATATATATATATATATATATATATATATATATATATATATATATATATATATATATATATATATATACATAAACATTTCTTGTCTTTGTAGGAATATGAAATTACGAGGACTGGATTCCAGTCCCTTGCTGCCGCCTCTTTTAATCACTTAAGCCATGCAGGGAAAATGGCGACTGCATTTTACCGACCACCCACCTGTGCGTTAGGGTGGGTGGTGAAGTGAGTGGTTAGATAGAAAGATGGGGTTAAGACAGGGTTGTGTGATGTCTCTGTGGCTATTTAATTTATTTATAGATGGTGGATTGGGAGAAATAAATGCAAGAACCTTTGGTAGGGGAGCCCAAATGGTGAGGGAAAGAGAGAAAAATTGCAAGTGAGTTAGTTGTTGTTTGCGGATGATACAGAACTGGTGGCGGTTTCGGAAGAGCAACTGAGGAGACTGATGGTAGAGTTTAGAAGTGTGTATGAGAGGAGGAAACTGAAAGTGAATGTAGCTAAGAGTAAGGTGATGAGATGTTCGAGAGATGGAATGGTTGGTAGGATTGATGTGAATATAAATGGTGAGATGTTAGAAGAGGTGACTGTTTTTAGGTATCTGGGATCACATACGGCGGCGGAGGGGTGGGCTGAGGAATCGGATACAGAGTGAGAGAGGGGAGTAAGATACTTGGAGTTGTGAACGGTATGCTGAGAGATAAAAGGTTGAGTATGATAGCGGCGAGCTGGCAGAAGCGTTAGCACGCCGGACGAAATGCTTAGCGGTATTTCGTCTGCGTTACGTTGTGAGTTCAAATTCCGCCGAGGTCGACTTTGCCTTTCATCCTTTCAGGGTCGATAAATTAAGTACCAGTTACGCACTGGGGTCGATGTAATCGACTTAATACCTATGTCTGTCCTTGATTGTCCCCTCTGTGTTTAGCCCCTTGTGGGTTATAAAGAAATAGGTTGAGTATGAAAGCGAAAAGTGTGTATGAAGACATGATTATGCCGACAATGTTATATGGTGCAAAGACGTGGGGGCTGAAAGAGACGGAAAGCGGCGACTAGATATGTTTGAGATGAGATGTCTGAGGGCTATGGTTGGTGTGACACGGATGGACAGGATGAGGAATGACGAAGTGCGAAGGTGAGCAAGAATGAGAGAAAAACTAACAACCAAAATGAATAGATGAATGTTGAGGTGGTTTAGACAAATGGAAAGGATGGATGAGGAGCGGATGGTAAGGAGGATGATGAAGGCAGAAGTGGTAGGCAGCAGAACCAGTGGCAGACCTCGGTTTGTGTGGATGGGTGGATGGATGGATGAATGAATGAATGAATGAATGAATGAATGAATGGATGGATGGATGGATGGATGGATGGATGGATGGATGGGGAGTGAGTGAGTGAGTGAGTGAGTGAGTGAGTGAGGAAAGCTTTGGTGATTATAGGTGTTGGAGAGAAAGAGGCAAAATAGTTTATAAATGATAGGAATCCATGGAGAGTGTTTGTGGATGGATGAGTGAGTTTGATATTGCTCAAAGGAGTACAGAACCAGCATCATACGGCGGGAGTAAACCAGCATATGTTCTTGGGCCCCGATGCTAATATTGGGGGTTGCGTTCTGTGCCTTGACCCGAGCGTAGCACGGCGCTCGCCTTTTTCAGCTGGGAAATGAATGGAATGCCTGGTATATGTCTTGTGGCTATCCCTAACGAAAAAGGGGAATAGGCATGGGTATATATACAAACACAAACATATATGTGTGCATATATATATATATATATATATATATATATATATGAGTGTATGTGTGTGTGTGTGTATGTTTGTATGTATGTATGTGTATGTACATATATGTGTGTGTATATACACACACGCACACACACACACACACATATATATATATATATTGTGTGTAGAAATAGGTGTACTACTCCACGAAGATTTCCATAGTCCAGTCTTCTTCCAGTACAATGAATGTTATCTACTATACATAGTATTATTACAAGTTATGAAATACAGTAAAGTTGATCTGTTAGCGGTTAGCATCTAAATGTACTTAGGACATCCAATGCAGGGCGTCAAACAACAACATACGTAGGAATTAATGACATAAACTAGACTTTATTTTCATTTCCTGCGAGTCTTTGCGCGTATGTGTGTGTATACGTACGTATGTATGTACATATGCTTGTATGTATATATGTACAGAAATATATAAAAATGTATGGATATTTTTAGGTAACATTGAATCATAAAAAACATTATATTGCAATGACTGAAATATTTCAAGGGGAATTCTAATGAGAAGCGAACAGTTAATCAACTTATGAATATTGACGAGAGACAGTTGGATGGCGTGATATAGTGATCTCTTTGTGATAATTTCGAATAAAGTTTTATAGAATATTTCGATGTAAAATATGCATAGATTATTTCTCGTGCTGGCAGCAGCTTAAAGTATAACGTTTTCAGGTCATATCAGTTCAGCCATAAGTCATCCGAATATCCCACTTAGTTATTTTTGTAATGTGATGGTGCACGTTTTGTGGCAATATTCGGCTTTGCGATTGTCTAGAAAAACACGCGAATGCAGATACACGCATGTACATACATGTAAGCAGACACAACACATTTTTTGCTGTCTCCGCTTCTCTCTCTCTCTCTTTCTCTCTCTTTCTCTCTCTCTCTCTCTCTCTCTTTGTATCTATGTCACTATCTACATATACAACCCCAATACACACACACACACACTCACACACATATAAATACACACGTATATGCGTACAGAGGGAGAGAGAACGACAGAAGCACAAAGGCGGAGCCGCCAAATATGCAAAGATATATAAGCGACCACTTATGCAGGAATTAAATTTGAAAGAGGATTTTTACCTTTTGACCTACAGATTAAAAAAATAATTTTTGTAACTAAACACTTTCAAACTTCGGACACTAGTAGAACGTGTCATATAAAACATGTTTCATTCTTAGCATAACAGTGACAAACGAAATATACACCGCCGGAAGTTCTTGTTGACAAACAACAGCAGTAATTTTATTCAGGGGAATACAAGTCATTGATTGGTTGAAATTACCGAAATACGAGAACTTTAAGGTGAAATAACTTCGTAAATATAAGTTTTTCTCAAAAATGCTAAGAGTAAAAGATGTTTTATATGACGCATTCTACCAGTGTCCGAAGTTTGAAAGTGTTTAGTTACAAAAACTTATTTTTTAAATCTGTAGGTCAAAAGGTAAAGATCCTTGAAAGGTACACATCCACATAAGTATTTACACCTATATGCACTCGCACGCATAGACAAACACGCAAATACGCATACAAATATACACACATACACACACATATATATGTGTGTGTGTGTGTGTGTGTGCATATATATATATATATATAATACTCTTTTACTCTTTTACTTGTTTCAGTCATTTGACTGCGGCCATGCTGGAGCACCGCCTTTAGTCAAGCAAATCGACCCCGGGACTTATTCTTTATAAGCCTAGTACTTATTTTATCGGTCTCTTTTTGACCGAACCGCTAAGTTATATATATATAAAGTACTAGTTCCACTTAAAACCAACTATATATATATGGCGTACGTACACTTTGGTCCCTTGTATGTAAGTATATGTGTGTGTGTGTGTGTGTGTGTAAATTTTGTAGGACTGTATTATTCTTTCTATTCTTTCATTCTTTCCTTCTTTCTATCAGCCCTTTCACACTTCGTTCATTCCAGTTTTCGTTCTTTCGTTCTCCCTCTCTCACATTTACTGGCCTTCATGCTCGCTTTCCCTCCTCTTTCACTTCACTGCGTCTCTTTCATTTTTTCTCGCCCCTCCTTAATTCTTCTATTCCTCTGCCTCTACCTCTCTCTTTTCTCTCTCCACGTGACCGGTGTTCGGTTAGGCCTGACCTTTCTTTCTTGGTTCGACTACCATCCGGTAAACATCTATATTCCTTACTATGCATGTTAAATCTTATGTCCCTGCCGTAAGGCTTTTGTTCCACACACTCCAGCTTAATTTAATTCGTCCTTCATCGAACGACACCTGTTGTTAAGTCCTGTTAATTGCATTTGTATTTGTGGGTTTTTTTCCGTCCTTGTTTTCGAATACATTCGCTGTTTTCTTCCGAGGAATCTAATGCTCTTAGCTTAGTTTTTCCTTTGGAGCTGGCCAGATTGGAGCAATCTCGAGTATACCCAGCCGAAATTGTAAAGATAATCTGGAACTCGAATGAGGATAGAAAACTCCGAATGACCCGTCCTTGTTTTCTTTCTGTCGTCTACCTGGATGTTTTGTTGTCCCTTTTTTGTATCACCTAACTGTCTAGATGTTTTGCGTTGTTGTCCCATTTTGTATTTTATATATATACATGCATACACACACAAACACGCACAAACACGCACACACACGCATACACACACACACACACACACACACACACACACACCACACACACACACATATATATATATATATATATATCTGGGGTTGCTGCATAATTATTGCGGCTTTTTTTCAACAGATTTTATTCAACAAAAACAATAACATGTAACAAAGTATCTTTAAATTATTATTCCGGAGCATATTCACCATCTACTTCAATTACTACTTCCCATTTTCTTGGCAGACGGTCAGACCGTCACTTAAAGATGTTTTTTGTTAAATATTGTTATTGTTCTTGTTGAATAAAATTTGTTGAAAAACAAAAGCTGCAATATTTATGTACCAACCGAACATAGATAGATAGATAGATAGATAGATAGATAGATAGATAGATAGATAGATAGATAGATAGATAGATAGATTGATAGATAGATAGAAAGATAGATAGATAGATCGATAGATAGATAGATAGATAGATATGTTTCTTTATTAGCCACACAGGGCTGCACACAGATAGAACAAATTACAAGGTAGAGCTTTTCTTTTGAAGGTTTAAAAAAAAAAAAAAAAAAGAAAAAATAGGAGGGGGAGTTTCGTTCATCAAAGGGATCGTAAAAGGAGAGAAGAGGACAAAATAAGGGGGGTTAAAAAAAAAAAAAAAGGGGGGGGGAGGAAAAAAAATGATCAATAGGGATCGTTATCACAGAAATGTCAATATGAAGTGTAAAGGGAGGACAGGTGAGGTTTACCCGTGGAAAGAAAAGCCTGCGGAAAAGACCACGGTAACCTCGGTCAATGAAGTCACATTTATATTTCTTTTTTTTTTTTTTTTTTTTTTGCAAATAAGCAACTCTCTGTTTTCGATTTCTGGGTTCATAGGACTATGCTCAAGGTGGCTTCGTCATTCATACGTGCCATTCTTGCTACATTCACCCATCTTTTTTTAAAACATTCGCTAGACAAAACTTGCCTCTCTACTCTCACTTTCCTTTTCAAGTGGTACTTGAAGAAGTTGATGAGAGATTGACCAGATAGATAGATAGATAGATATGAACGTGCGCGTAAGTGCCCGTGCATACATGCATACATGCTCTTCGAAGTAAAAGAAAAGCTTATATATACGGACATGCATATTCATATGCATTGAATTGATCAACAAAATGTTAGCATGGATGTGCCTATACGAGGACATCATGCCATATCATTGTGAGTAAATTCATGAGTGAGTATAAATGCATATTCGGACATCTATACGTTCATGCAGTGATATACTAATACATGAACGGAAATGTACAAAATCTCAGACCGAGAATTAAAAAAAAAATAACAGGCGCAGGAGTGGCTGTGTGGTAAGTAGCTTGCTAACCAACCACATGGTTCCGGGTTCAGTCCCACTGCGTGGCACCTTAGGCAAGTGTCTTCTACTATAGCCCCGGGCCGACCAATGCCTTGTGAGTGGATTTGGTAGACGGAAACTGAAAGAAGCCTGTCGTATATATGTATATATCTATATGTGTATGTGTGTGTATGTGTGTGTTTGTGTGTCTGTGTTTGTCCCCATAGCATTGCTTGACAACCGATGCTGGTGGGTTTATGTCCCCGTCACTTAGCGGTTCGGCAAAAGAGACCGATAGAATAAGTACTGGGCTTACAAAGAATAAGTCCCGGGGTCGAGTTGCTCGATTAAAGGCGGTGCTCCAGCATGGCCGCAGTCAAATGACTAAAAGAAGTAAAAGAGTAAAAGAGAGTGTAAAATGAACGATATCAATGGAGGCCCTCAAGGTTCTTCAAATATTTGAGCGCCCGAAATGCATCGATATATACTATAATCTTATTCAATATTAATTGTTTTATATGTGTGTATGCATGCTCGTGTGAGTCTTTGCGTGTGAGGATTATATAAAATATAATGGAGAGAATAATTATTTAGCAACTATTTATTAGTTGCATTGACAATCCAAAAAATTTTGTACTAAATAAATAACTTAAAATGTAGCCGTTATAGACATTTTAAACGCTGTAAAATTTGATAGAGACTAAAAGGTCATCTTGAGAATTAAAAAAATACTGAGTAATTAAGAAAATATATAAATAATCAATATACATAAAAATACGAATACAAGCGTAAGAACGAGAATAAATGAAGAAATCAATACAGACTATTCAATATTAAAATAATTGAATAAAAAAAGAAGTAAAATAAAAATTTAAAAATATGTAAACATTTAATGGAATCGACATTTTTTGAAAGAAATATATGTATATATGTGTATGCGTGTATGCGTGTATACATACACACTTGCACGTAATTAAGTATATGTACATATATATATATATGTGAATATATATATATTTATATGTGCATCTATATCAACATACGTATATGCGTGTATATGCATATATATATGTATGTATGTCTATATATAATTATATTTCTATCTATCTATCTATCTATCTATCTATCTATCTATCTCTCTCTCTCTCTCTCTCTATATATATATATATATATATATATATATACACGCACATTTATATGTATATGTGTTTGCGCGTGTTTGTGCATGTGTGTGTGTGTGTGTTAATGTCTGTGTGTGTCTGTGTTTGTGTGCATATGTGCGTCTGTGTCTTAATGTTTGTTTTTATATTGAATTATAATGAAAGCAATTTTATATTTAACTAAATGATTTCTCAATACATTTTTAAAGTACACTTTTACTAAGCTTTTGGAAGAATACTAGTGACAGTAACTTAGGAGTTTCAGACTCATAGCTATCATCACACTAAACTAACTTGAATTAATATTCGACTATATAGTCCCTGGAGAGTTTTTTTTCCGGGGTACATAGAGGATATTGAATAACAATCAGGTTAAGGGAGAGATATTGTAATGAAAAAGTATTGTAGAATTTTTTTATTGGCGTTGTAATATTGTGCAGAGTCCCATATATATATATATGCACACGCATATGTATATATACACATGTACATATATATATATATATATATATATATATATATATATATATATATATATATATATATATATATATATATATATATTTATATATATACATACATACATAATATAAAACACATATCTGTTCTCATATATATACATATATAAATATACATACACACACACTCACACATACACACACACACATACACACACACACACACACACATATTGATATTCTGTACAGCTTCTGTGGCAGAGTGAGCCAGTTTGTACACATACGAGAAAATTATTCAACACAGTTTGGTTGTTATCATTTTCATAAGGTATGAGATTTGTATACCAATATTGTTGGGAACGAAAAAGAGTCAAGATTAAATGCAAGGGATATATAATGGATTTTATATATATAGAATATAAATTAAATTAGAGATAAATTTATATTTATACTGTGAAATTTGATTTAATCCTAAATCTAATTTTTCCCTGTAAGTTTGGATATACTGCCTAATATTATTATCATATTAATAATAATAATAATATTATTATTATTATTATTATTATTATTATTATTATTATTATTATTATTATTATTATTATTATTATTATTATTATTATTATTATATTATTCAGTAGTTTTATCTTTATAGCGTGCTTTCACTTCACTACCGAGCGCAGATCTGTGTGCCTTGGGTATGTGCTGTGATTTGTTGTGATGCTCTGATGGTTATTGTATGGAAAGTGTTCTGCGTGGGATGTGTGCAGTGCCTAGTAGTGCAATTTTCTGTATGTTATATGTGTTTGTAAGTCCTGGTGTTTTTGTTACGTATTTGTCTGAATATTTTTTTATCATGCCTAATGCACCTACTATGATAGGGATTGCTTCTGTTTTCAGATTCCACATTCTGGTTACCTCTATTTCCAGGTCTTTGTATTTTGAAAGTTTCTCCATTTCTTTTAGAGACACGTTGTCATCTGCCGGTATTGATACATCAATTAGAAAGCATTTTTTTTCTTCATGATCTCTGACAACTATATCTGGTCTGTTGGCCTTAATTTCTTTATCTGTGTGTATCGGCATATCCCTGAGTATGGTTGCTTTCTCGTTTTCTGTGACCTTTTCTGGTGTTTGCCTATACCATATTTTTTCTGTTGTTATTCCATAATGTTGGCATAGCTTCCAGTGTATGTAGGTTCATAACTCTGTTATTATTATTATTATTATTAATATTATTATTATTATTGTTATTATTATTATTATTATTATTATATACATATATATATATATATATAAATATTTAAGTATATAATTATAATATATAATTATAATTGAAGGCTTTGTAGTGCCACCATCTATACGCTAAATGTAGATATCAAATACCTACAATCCACTCTAAATTCCTTCTCTGTTTATAGCCTTAGGGTTGGATGCTAGGTTATGGGTAAGAAGATTTGCAAAATTTCGAATAATCCTATATAACATGAGATTTCATGCTCTGCAGTATAATTGCCTTGGAAGCCACTGTAGAAATAGAAATTAATTTTACCGATTGGTCACTTTTTATACGCTAGCCACTGATATAATCATTTTAATGATTATGTTCTTAATTATATATATATACTCATATATATATATAGATATATATATATATATATATATATATATATATATATATATAATATATATATATATATATCAAATGCATGTTTTATAATACTATTCCACAGCCATACCAACAATCCAGCATGCCTCCATCATCTGCTGCCCCACGGATATCATTATGGTTTTGACACTTTGACAGTACTATTTGATCTGGTGGTGTCAACAGCACTAAAATAAGTGTTGTTTCGGAACAAACAAACAAACCCAAGAAACCACAACTTTCAAACACATTTACCCAATGTACAACCGTATCGATAAATATATACCGTAAGTAAATTACAACCCCTCCTAAATACGTAACTAAACAGTGACAACTCTATGAAGTCATAAAAAATTATAATCCCTACCGTCTTCCGTAGTGTAGTATACAACTGAAGCTTAATAACCATATTATTTCAATCAATCTATCAATCAATCAATAAGCAGGATTAAGCACTAACCTTACTAAAACTACAGCAATTGACATTTAAACCAATGTACATTGTATCGGTATTAATAATAAACTGCAATAACTAAATTATATGCTAAATTGCCTTCCATCTTTGAATCAATATAAATAATAATCCCATCGGTCTTCCATAAATATTACTATAATGAAAGTTCAAACCTTACAAATTTTTTTCCAAAACAAAAACACGATTGAAATTAATTTAACTAATATTTTTGTGAGTGAAATACATTATTTCATCATTCAAACGTTAATAATAAAATACTACGTACTCATTAATATATCACATGTATATGTATACATGTATATATGTATATGTGCATGTATGTATATATGTATATAAGCAAACCCTCGAACATCATCTCTAAATGGAGAGCACTGGATTATGAGGTCCAGGATTCCCAATGACTGAACAAGGCTGAAATTCCTTTTAATCATTGCTCTGCTCATCAAGGCTGACTGGGCCTAAATCCCAGCAAAAAGAAAAATTATATACAAGTATTTATGTTAGAGACCTCAAAACAACAAAGTATACAATCACTTCTGGTGAAATTGTGACGTAGGAATTAGACCGAACTACCTCGTTAGTTTAAAATATTCAGTTGTTTGGTTGGTGGCAGTTATAATTGAGTAGACCTAGGAATAAAAAGTTCCATAACATTTTAAAGGATTTCGAAGACTAAATTATCTAATATATTCTTCCACTTTTCAAGGGAGATTTGACAGTGACAGTATTTCCAGCAATCCGAGGAACTATGTAAAAACTACCTTATTAGTTACTGCATTCTGTTGTTTTTGTTGGTATTGTTGATTTTTTTTGTTATCTCAAGATCAACTTTAACCGATCAGCCTATAAATTTTATCATATGATGTGATTATATTATTAGAACCACGTTCGGTAAATAAGATGATAATTATAAAACCAATATCACACTTACCAATTCCTATTAATTAGCAGAAGGTGACTTTCAGGAAAGTTGGATTTTCTATACAGCGTTGATCAGATATTAAAGTGTTTCTCTCACAAAGCCAAATGGTGTGAAACATTTCAACGTGTGTCCAACGTTCTCAATGTTAAGTGTAATTATCTCCATGTACTTCGATTCTATAATACTTTCAAGAAATGCTAGTGTGGGGCTGGAGTGTTCTCTCTCTCTCTCTCTCTCTCTCTCTCTCTCTCTCTCTTTCTCTCCCTCTCTCTCTTTCTCTCATTCTCTTTCTCTTTCCACTATGTCAGTGTCTCCCATTTTTACAAACTCTGTGTCGAACAATGCTACTCAGTAGAGAAATAAAGTCTGAACCACTACTTCCTTTTAAAATGATGTAACCAGTTTATAAATGGAATAGTTTAATGACTAAACAAATTTTTAGTCAGTCCATTGTTGGTGATTGGTCATAACTATTGTCACTATTGAAATAAAGTAATGTTTTATCTTTGATTTTCGGAATAACAGAGAATGATCATTTCTCTTATAGTCACAAAGCCTCATAACAAGGAATGGTAAAAGAGAAGGTATGTTATGATCTTTACACCAGAATATTTGGCGTTGCAAAATGTTAAATGAAGTTTAGATATTCCAGTTCTTTGACTCTAGAGAAGATATTCAAAACTGACCGCGCAGGAGTGGCTGTGTGCTAAGTAGCTTGTTTACCAATCACATGGTTCCGGGTTCAGTCCCACTGCGTGGCACCTTGGGCAAGTGTCTTCTACTATAGCCTTGGGCCGACCAAAGCCTTGTGAGTGGATGTGGTAGACGGAAACTGGAAGAAGCCCGTCGTATATATGTATATATATATATGTGTTTGTGTGTCTATGTTTGTCCCCCTAGCATTGCTTCACAACCGATGCTGGTGTGTTTATGTCCCCGTTACTTAGCGGTTCAGCAAAAGAGACCGATAGAATAAGTACTGGGCTTACAAAAGAATA